>NC_142796.1:93959187-94126611 GCF_049724085.1 Artemia sp. Qi Xiang Cuo
ACAGAGATGGCACTGGTAGCTTCATCTAAGAAAGCGAGTTGCGGGCGATGGTAGAAAAGACGAATAAAGGCTATGCGCTGCATCTCACCAGGCGATAGTACGTCATACCTAAACAAAAAGTTAAACACAATATTTGAACAAAACTCCAATTCGAATGCTAGGTATAGTCATAGCTTCTTCTAAATAAATGAAATAAATCATAAACAATGTAATTTGAGACTCGCACGAACACCATCGAGGAACCCACCTGACTGATATATTACTTCTTTGACAGGAATGACTCCTTTTAACTCAAATGACTCTTTTTAGGAGTTATGTACGAAACAAATTGAGTACCACCACTCTTAAAGTGACAGAACTGGCAAAGAGCTTAACTTATTCGTTACAGTGTTAGTAGTGAAAATCCTTAATTATATGTATCATGGTGGAATCGGTAGCTGCACCTAGTAAAGAGTGAACCGTGGCCCATAGTAGCAAAACATTAAATATAAAACACGTTTAATTAAAAAAAATGGCCATTTGTGGCTGATTCAGGAGTGGTAAGTATTTCCTCGGTTAGTCCTAATAGAATGTTATTTTGAAAACTGATTTATAAGAATTTTAAAAAAAGTCTGAAACCCCTCAAAATTCCATCTAATGAAAACGAAGGGTACATCATTAGAATCGCGATTGCTGAAAATCCTATACAAACAATATACAGAGCCCTTGCTTGAACAACAAGGGAAATGCCTTTTTTTTGCATGGGTAGCACTGATGTGTCAATTTTCCTTCTACACTCTTAGCGGGGCACTGGAATATCATAGAGAGATATTTAAGGGCTCATTTGACAAATATTAACTAGACATAATATTTACTAGACATAATATAGATCAACTAGACATAATATTTAATTGTATTGTACAATCAATTGTCAACAAAATCTGTATTTTCATATACAAGATGATGAATTAAGTCATAATCTTAGGTTACAACCATAACGTCATACTAAAACTAGAGTTGCAGGAAAAGATATAGAGGAAAATAAAAAAGTTTGTGATACCTTGGCTGTAAAGGAAGCTTTGTTTTGTGAGGAAGAATTAGCGACAGTACTAAAACGATGTGCTGATAGTGTGGTAAATGAGTTTCTTAAATATGGTGGCACTGAGGCTACAAATAAGTTACTGAAGATTATGAATATGATCATAGGCAGCGCAATAGCGCAGCCTAAGTAAAGAACGATGTTGGCACAATGTATTGTTGATTTTTTTTTTTTTTTGGTTTCCATACCAGGGCACTTCGTATCGAGGGAGTTGTCATAGAAACTTCGAAAAGGGCTCATTTGATTGGAAATTGGAGTGGCTTGTGCCCTTTTTAATAGTCGAAATTGATTGGAAGGCAACTAACACCGCTTCCACGCCCACCATTTCCCGAAAAACGTCGAACCAAGATTTTAGACAGCCATTTTGTTCAGAGTAGTTGGTTTCCAGATAGAAATTATGTTTCCGAGTAGGACACTCCCCCACAACCCTGAGGATAAGGGTTTTAAGTTATACCCTGGGGGCATATAAGAACGATGTTCGCACAATGTATTATTTATTATTTTTTTTCCTTTAGACCAGGGCACTTCGTATCAAAGAAGTTGTCGTAGAAATTTCGAAAAGGGCTGATTAAATTGGAAATTGGAGTGGCTTGTGCCCGTTTTAATAGTCGAAAGTAATTGGAAGGCAACTAACATCCCTTCCACGCCCACCATTTCCCGAAACATCCAATCAAAATTTTGAGATAGCCATTTTGTTCAGCGTAGTTGATTTACAAATAGAAATTATTGTTTTTGAGGAGGACACTCCCCCTAAGCTCTCAGAGCAAGGGTTGTATGTTAGGCCCTGGGGGCAGACAAGGTTCTTTATAGAAAGTATTGTCGTAGAAACTTCGAAAAAGGCTCATTCGATTGAAAATTCAAAGGGCTAGTGCCCTTTTTAATAGTCGATTGGAGGGCAACTAACCCCCTCTCACGCCCACCTTTTCCCCAAAAGCAGCCAATCAAAATTTTGAGATATTTATTTTGCTCACCGTGGTTGAAAGATCTGAAAATTAGGTCATTGAGGATGATACCCCGTACCCCAGGGCCCTCAAGACAAAGGTGGTGAATTATGCCCTGGGGGCATATAAGGTTTTTATAGAGAGCGTTGTCGTAAAAACTTCAAAGGGGGCACTTTGTAAAATTTGATGAGGCCTTAGCTATTTCAAATGATAAGGGGCATACACAATGGGCGAGAGAAGCCATTGAAATTAAAAAACATATGTTTGCTAACCTTTCGATAAATAGGGATACAGGTACTTTAAATATTGACCCAATTTATGATAGTCTTCTAAAGAGTGAATCAACAGTCAATAAGGGAGTTAAGATTATGAATAATCACCAGGGGACTGTTTTACCTGCTAGACCAAAACGAATTGCTTCAATAATAGCCAATAAAAGGATTATTTCGCAACAGAATAGTTAAAGTAATTTCCAATTTTTTATTTTTCCTCAGTTGCTCTGGTGTTCTCACTAAAGTAACTCCATAATAGCATCTTTTCCCTACGTGGATCAGTTTGCGCCAATTGTATAAATTTTTTTTTTAGGTGGTGGTGGTTTTATTGGTTTTTTAGTTTTAACTTGTTTGTTAATTTCGGAGACCACACTGCCTTTCCATGACGATAAATAAAAGTTCAAATAGGGATAAAATCCTTTCAATAGACAGTTATGATAGAAATTCACAAAAATACAAGATATTTAGGTCACATATACAGGGGCCGTCAACAGTAGTAAAACTGTTTCATAATAAACCGTTTTTTCTAAACAGTAGTAAAATCCGTCGAGTTTTACTACTGAGGTTGGTCACTGTATATGTGACCGAAATATCTGGTATTTTTGTGAATTTCTATCATCACTGTCTATTAAAAGGATTTTATCCCTATTTGAACTTTTATTTAACTTGTTTTTTTTTTTAATCTTGTTCTTCTTCTGGTCTTTCGTGCTGAAGACGGCTTTTTTGTGATACAGGCGAAATATCCGCGTTGTTTTGCATTTGTCTTTTCTTTTCTCTCCACTGGCCGCAGTTTCGTTTTGTTGTTTTTTTTTCATTGAGATTTTTCTCTTTGTTGTTTTTTCTTCGAAGTTTCTACAACAACTCCTTCGATATGAAAAGCCCTGTTCTAAGACCAACCGAAAAAAAAAATAACACATTGTGCCAACATCGTTCTTTACTTAGGCAGCTCTATTGCGCATTGCGCTGCCTATGATAATTGAGCTCTCAGGTTTTTCTAATTTTTTAAGACTTATATGGTTGTGTGAACTTCCACGTAACCTGTTAAAAGAATCAGATTTGATTTTTAGTGTCCTTGGTACTTCAGTTATATAAAGGAATTGTTATTTGGTACTTTGGTTATCATATGCAGCGCAATAGCGCTGCCTAAGTAAAGAACGACGTTGGCACAATGTATTATTGTTTTTTTTTTTTTTTTTTTTTTTTTTTTCTTAGACCAGGGAACTTCTTATCGAAGGAGTTGTCGTAGAAACTTCAAAAAGGGCTCATTCGATTGGAAATTGGAAGGGCTAGTGCCCTTTTTAATACTCCCCTCTCACGCCCACCATTTGCCCAAACACATGCAATCAAAGTTTTGAGATAATCATTTTGTTCAATGCAGTTGAAAGTTTTGCAAAATAGGCCTTTGAGGATAATAGCCCCCCCCCCTTCTAATCCCCTAATCCATTATGCCTTTGGGGCATGTAAGGTTTCTATAGAAAGCTTTGTCGTAGAAACTTCAAAAAGGGCTCATCCGATTGGAAATTGAAAGGGCTAGTGCCCTTCTTAATAGTAGAAAGTGATTGTAGGGCAAAAACCACCCTCTCACGCCCACCATTTCCCCAAACACATCCAATAAAAATTTTTAGATAGCCATTTTTTTCAGCGTAGTTGAGAGTTAAAGAAATTAGGTCTTTAAGGATGACAACCCCCCCCCACAGCCCTCAGTCGAAAGTGATTGAAGGGTAAGTTATTGAAGCGGTGTTGTAGAAACTTAAAAAAGGGCTCATTCGATTGGAAATTAAGAGAGCTAGTGCTCTTTTCAATAGTCGAAAGTGATTGAAGGGCAACAACCCCCCCTTTCCCACCCACCATTTCAGCAAACACATACAATCAAAATTTTTAGATAACCATTTTGTTCAACGTATTTTAAAGTTCTGGAAATTAGGTCTTTGAGGATGACAACCCCTCCCCCCACAATCCTCAGGGCAAGGGTTGTAAGTTATGCCCTGGGACATATAAGGTTTTTATAGAAAGTGTTGCCGTAGAAACTTCAAAAAGGGCTCATTCGATTTGAAATTGGAAGGGCTAGTGCCCTTTTTAATAGTCGAAAGTGATTGGAGGAAAACTAACCTTCTCTCACGCCCACCATTTTCCCGAACACATTCAATCAAAATTTTGAGATAGCCATTTTGTTCAGTGTCCAGAAATTATGTCTTTGATGATGACAAACCCCCCACAGCCCCCAGGGCAAAAGTTGTAAGTTATGCTCTGGGGGCATATAAGGTTTTTATAGAAAGCGTTTTACAAATTATAAAGCGTTGTACAACGTTGTACGTTGTACAAAGCGTAAAGTACAAATTATATTCTGGCTTTTAGAAAGCATAGGGGTTTAGAACTCTACTCATATTAATTTCTGCTCGTTTTGAGTTTGACTCTGTTATTTATTTTGATTCCTGTTTGTTTTGGGTTTCATTTATTTATTGATAGTGACTGGGGGTAGTTGTATGCTTGGTAGATTATTCAATTCTGCTTTTGTTCATTTTTGGTTTAACGGAGTTCTTTTTTTGAAATTTATTTTTTTGTGGAAAAAGTTTTTTAATTAATTAATGAAAAAGGCTTCCATGCGCAGTTAGGTAGTTTTACGCTTATCAGGAGCAGAGTTTGAAAATAAGAAACGTGTGTGTAAAATTAGTAGAAAATGAGCGAAAAAATCATACCACCAGTAAGCTCTGGAAACTGTAGCTTTCCTGATTAGTATAACAAAAGACAAACACTGCTAAGTATCTAATCTAAGCACTAATATGAATACCATAAAAAAATTTTCAAAGATTAAACACTTGAAATTATTATTAGTTAATTGAATTATTTACAAAAACATCTTTTAGATAGATTAATTAGGCTTTTCTTTTCTGTTATATTCATCCCTTTGGTTGACTATTGACCTATCAATAGAATCTTTGTTTTCTTCTTTATTTCAAAATTTCCCTTTTGTTAATTCATTTTTCAATATTCTCAATAACCTATATTAGCCAATAGCCCGAATGAACATAACGGTCCTACCACCCTATTGGTTGTTGTAATGCTCGACTATCAGCTGCAGATAAATTTGGTGTCAAAACTGTTTGGTTGGGCTTGTTTGTAAACAAGACTCTTTTCCGCTTGTTTCTTTTCACTAATGAAGTGTGGCAACACAGGAGAGAATTTACGCGACGAAAACATCTCGACGGATTTACAACAACCAAAAGCTCTGAAACTTGATTGACAAGAATCAATTGAGAATATACTATAGCTTGGCTTAATCTTGCCTTTAATATTTACTTCTTAGAGTAGTCTCATCAGTATTCTGTGTATCCGTAGGAACGATTATGTGAACAGTATTTTCCGTAGATTTTTATCGTTCGGAATTGTTGATACTGGACTGATTAATATTATTTATCTTAAGAAACATTTCATACCGAACATTTCAATACCTTCACGAGTCCTGTAAGAAAAGTTTTTATAATATACCCCCTTAAAATTTACTTTGGGCCCTGACTGGCTCACCACAAAATTCTCCCTCTCCAAGGTTCTGTCCATTCTAGGACAAGTCTACCATTAGAGTTGTCCCATTCCAGTGCTTATGATAATTGTTAAACATAACATTTAAGTTTTCCCCCGTGAGCCCCCTCTTTTTTACCTTACAGTTGTGTAATGTTTTTTTGCAAATTGTGTTTTGTACGTTTTAGTCACTAGACTAAATTGTCCTTTGTTTTTTACTTAGTTTATTTCCTTTTAATAATGCGAGTTTTAATTTTTTTGACATTTTTTACAACATTTTTGATATTGTGATAATTCTTTTCTGAATTATATTTAATTGTTCCTTTTTGTGTGTGCTTTTTAATTCCGAAGCGCGAATTCACCCACTTGAGCATGTGATAGCTATTTTCTAGAAATAAGACCTTGTCTTGTCTTATCTTAAGTGCGTTGCTTCACAAATGTAATCCATGAGCCTTAGCTGAAGTAAAAGTTCTGACAGCCGTGACATTGGAGGGTCTAATCCTATTTTATAGCTGCGAATCACAGATTATAAATAGAAACCTACCAATTCCAATCAACATCGCCATCTAAGCCACCAGCTCTCTCTAGAACTGGCTCCATTTTTGTCATTCTTATATACTCAACTATCTGGTCATCATTACCTTTGAAGGCTTCATGTTCACTAATCCGATCTGGATAAGCTATCTGGAAAGATTGTATAATGTAATTAATGCAACATTAGCTTCTTTACGATATCTGAATTACAGATTGTCTGGGGAGAATCTATTCAAAAGAAGAAAAACATTTAACAAGTATTCCAGTAATTTTGTTATCATGTCATTAATTACTACTTTGGTTGATAACATCACATCCAAAGAGTATGGATAATTTATAAGAGTAGAAACTGGCAGTTGTGTCGGCAAAAGAAAACCCATCAAGCGTTTGGCAACCCTTGTAATTTTTTCAAGCTTCGTAATGGTTTTTCTGTCAGGAACTGAAGATCAGACACTTATTGCTATACTAATTTTACCAATTGCACTTATTAAATTAACTATTCTTATTATTACACTGAAGAAAATACCACGTGTCGCCAAACTCTAAATGGCGCTGAGGGTTTATTGTCGACACTAGCGCCAGTTCCCGCTCTTGTAAGTTATCCATATTCTTTAGTCACATCACTGGTAATCCTGACCGTCTATAGTAAAATTCTGTATTATACCTAAAACCAGGATAGGCTCGAATTAGTAAGAACTTTACCAACAAACTATTATTTTCTATAACGTTTATAAAGGACATCAGAAATATTTCAGGGGCCTACTCAGCACAAATGCAAAGTAATTTATCTATTTGAAGCTTCTTACTTAGTAAAGAAGCATTCAAACTTATAAATAAAAGTTAGTTCCGACAGCTCAGCCGGGCAAGTATGCTAAAAGGTTGGGGGGGGGAGAAACCCAAGGGGGAAAATGGCATTTTTTCCATTCTTTTTATTGTTTAAAAAAATAGAGTTGTGAGAAAGTCAAACTTTAGCGTAAAGAGCGAGGCGTTGAGGAGGGGACAGCCCCTTTCATATACGGAATAATTTCTGTTCGTTTTAAGTTTTAACGTCGTTCCTTACTTTCAGTTAAAAAAACTTGTTTTTTTTATTTAATTTTTGAACGTTTTTGAATTAATGAAGGTTTTGATTTTGACTCACCGTACCGTACATGAATAATTAAAACAAAATTTGCATATTAATTTGACTTTTATTTGGTTAAATGGCTTTCTCGAAACTTGTTTAGTTTTATTTACGACCGTTTTTATTAGTAATAAATATACGTAACTTACGAATTAACTTACGTAACGAACTTCTATATTCATAGATTTTTAATACGTACATTAGGGGGTTCACCCCCTAGTCAATATCTTGCTCTTTAAGCTAAGGTTCAAATTTTTTTCCAATTCTTTAAAAATTACCCCTTAATTACAATCAGTTGATTAGTTGAAATCAGTTGAAAAACTTTTTTTTTATTTAATTTCTGATCTTTTCTTTAATAATGCCGGGAAATCCGGCACCCCCTTCATAGCAATGTCCCTTACCCCATGAAAACTTCCTTCATGGAAAGATCCTCCCATATAAAACCCCCGACCCACCCCCTCCGCCCACCTACCAAAAAAAATCCCCCCTGAAAACGTCTGTATACTTCCCAATAACCCATCCTATATGTAAACATTGAGTAAAGTTCATAACTTTCAGACCACCCCCCGAGGACTTTGGAGGATTAAGTCAACCTAAAAGACGTTTGAATCATATTTTCGACCATGCTGAACAAAATGGCTATCTCAAAATTTTGATCGGGGGACTTTGGGAAAAAATGAGCGTGGGAGGGGGCCTAGTTACCCTCCATTTTTTTAGTCACTTAAAAAGGGCACTAGAACTTTTAATTTCCGTTCAAATGAGCCCTCCCACGATAATCTAGGACCACTGGGTCGATACGATCACCCCTGGGAAAAAAACAAATAGACACGCATCCGTGATCTTTCTTCTGGCAAAAAATGCAAAATTCCACATTTTTATAGATAGGAGCTTGAAACCTCTACAGTAGGGTTCTCTGATACGCTGAATCTGATGGTGTGATTTTCATTGAGGTTCTATAATTTTTAGAGGGTCTTTCCCCCTTTTTTCGAAAATCAGCCACATTTTTTCAGGCACGTAACTTTTGATAGGTAGGACTAAACTTGATGAAAGTTATATATTTGAATTCAGCATTGAAATCTGATCCTTTTGATGTAGCTATTGCTATCAAAAACCCGTTTTATAGAGTTTCGGTTACCATTGAGCCGGGTCGCTCCTTACTTACAGTTCGTTACCACGAACTGTTTGACAATGGGCAAAGTTAATAACTTCCAGCCCTTCCTCCCGCAACTGTGGGGGATTAAATCATTCTCAAAGACATATTTATTAGATTTTCGATTATGCTGAACAAAATGGCTACCTCAAAATTTTGATCGGGTGACTTTGGGAAAAAAATGAGCGTGGGATGGGACCTTGTTGCCCTTCAAGTTTTTTGGTCACTTAAAATGGGCACTAGAACTTTTAATTTCCGTTCGAATGAGCTCTCTCACGATATTCTAGGACCAATGGATCGATATAATCACCCATGGCAAAAAAACAACAAATAAACTCGCATCCGTGATCTATCTTCTGGCAAAAAATACAAAATCCCACATTTTTGCAGATAGAAGCTTGAAACTTCTACAGCACGGTTTTCTGATACGCTGAATCTGATTGTTTGATTTTCATTAAGATTCTATCACATATACGGAGTGTTTCCTCCTTTTTTCGAAATAACACGATTTTTTTCCGGCTCGTAACTTTTGATAGGTAAGACTAAACTTGATGAAACTTACATAATTGAAATCAGCACAAAATCCGATTCTTTTGATATATCTACTAGTATCAAAATTCCTTTTTTTAGAGTTTCGGTTACTATTGAGCCGGATCGCTCCCTACTTACAGTTCGTTTCCAAGAACTGTTTGAAAACAATATTGAAATCAATGAAAAGTTTCTCAACTAGTATATTGTCGTTAACAACGTCAAATACTTTTTGAAGGTTAATCAAATTTAAATTTTGCCAGAAACTAGGCTTTTTGAGAATTCTCCCAACTGAATCGATAAGAAAAACAAGGTAATGGGAGGTAGAAGTGGACTTGAGGTTCTCAAATTGCGTCAGGTCAGTAAGAGGTAGGATTTTTTCGTTGAACCAATCTATAAGGAATCTAACATATCGTTTTGAGAATATAGAACTGAAAGAAACAGGGCGAACGCCTTCAAAACCAGGCTTTCTATCTTTCTTTTTTAAGGGGGTTATGAAACCCTGTTCCATATTTGTAGAAAGTGTCCGGACACAGTAGTCTCGCTAAAAAGGACAGACAAGGGGTTTGAAAGGAAGCCACTGAAAGCACAAGGGTAAACATTTGTTTTTCTAAGTTTCCTAATTATTCTGTCGATCTCAGACGGAGAGATAGAGGAAAAGAAGGGCAAAGTCATCTATTGATAACTGAAAAGACAATGCCGGAAGGCTCTGGATATTCGAAGCGAGAAACCTGTTGGCAGTAACTTTGGGGGATTCAGGTAGGCTGAAGTTAAACTGGTCTAGACTCCTGCCGCACACCTTTTTTTTTTTTTACCTCCGAATACCATTTTCTTTGTTTATTAGTAAACAATTCACCGACCTTATTTTTTTTCCTAGTTTATTAGCTTAATCCAATTTACCATTTATGAAAAGATTCAATTTGTTTTTAATTAATATTTTTATTAGTTGATTAATGCAGGGTATATCCTATCAGCAGTAAAATTTGGTTACTGCTGACTTTGCTAAGGGGATAACAGATGTATGACTCCAAACTTTCCAGAACAGTATGGCGCTACGGCTAGAGGAAACTCAGAGAACCAGACGACCGATAAACACTTCGTCACACCTATCAGCAGGACCTGTAACACATCTAGACGATTATCCAAATCCATATGGAAGACGTCTGGGTAGCAGCACATATGAGTGGTGATTGGTGGCTCTTTTTGAATCTAGGTGCACTGACAGCACAGAAGGAACTAAGGTCTAAGGTAAGATAAAACTCCAATCATGTTTTTTATTTTCTCGAAATTTGTTACTGATATAAATACTGGACTGAGTTAAGAGGAGGTTGCTTTGAGTCTTTAAGTTATAAATTTGAACAACGTCGTCTACTTTTGTATAACAATGAAAGCAGGCCTTTTTCTTACTCAACACACTAGGCTTATTCGGACGAAAAGTTAGTTACCTGTTCTCTGAAGGAGCCATTAGTGAAATAGGCCTTCTGTGGCAAATAAAATATTACATTTTTGATTGGCAAGGACGTAAATATTGTCCCTTCTTTTGGTTTCCATAGTCCTCTTAGAAACCTTAGAACACTACTTTTTCCAGAAGAGCTCGGTCCAGTAATTAAAATATTCTGTCCAGTTTTCAAACATAAGCTCAACCCTAGAATTAGTAAATAATTACCTGAATAATGCTTTTGTTGCAAATAAACTATAACAAACTTTGACATAAATTAACGAAGAAATACTGCAGAGAACAACAAACGCTATTTGCAATAGGATTATGGTATATACCCTAGGGCCTATATTTTCACTTTTTATTCAAAATCATTAATTTTGCGGTATTCACAACCTTCTCCCCCTTATGCTGACTACTCAATTGCTCAAATAAAATCGCAGATAACGACCTCTTCGAGAGCAGAATTCACTCTCAGCTGTAAAAAGAAGCTCAGCTTAATTTCTACAATTAATTCAAGATCCAGGAGCTAATAAGGAGCCAAACAAGCCCAAAATTGCTGGAATCAAAATAGTCAATTACGCATTTAAGCGTCTAGAAACAAAGAATAGCACCCTGTCCACCAAGCTAAGGGTTGGGCAAGAACCCCTTACCCTCCAAAATGAACCTCCGACAACCTCCTAATTGAGCCATCCTGGCTAAGTGGTTGGTGTGCTGTGTTCAGAATTCTTTGTCTAAGGGACACGGGTTCGTTCACTGGCGTAGCTAGTTATTTGATTTGGGACGGGGGTTAGTGGCGTGACTGTAAGTTCAGCCAGGGTCGACCCAGCTCTAAATGGGTACCTGGAGAAATCTAGGGAAGATAAGCAGAAAGGGTGTGCGAAAGCACAGGATGGCTGGCCCCCAACTCCCTTTTGCACTTCCTGGCTGAGGGGCCACGAAACAGAGATCAGCACTGCCGGTTTGGACCTTTAGGGTTTAGTGTTGTCATACTTACTGCTGATTAATACCAAGAAAAGAGACAAGTACGTAGTGTGTACTCAAAGAGCCAAAAGCCTAAGCTGAAAGAGAAGAAGATATTATTATTATTATTATTATTTATTGGAAAACCCGTCGTACAAAGAAAGGAAAAGATGGGGCAATAAACAAAAAAAAGAAGAAATACACATTAAGTGCGAAAACAAACACTTAAAAAAAAACACACACAACAAATACATCTTAACTACTGGGTTAGTACCGACGACCAAGGATGGTTCAACTTCGTCAAACGGGAATTAAAAGCACGAATTTGCTTTTCCACAGCTAAAATGGGGTCAGCAATGCTGAATTTTCGAACAAGATAAGACTTGCGGGTCCAAGGTAGCCAAAGGCATATTTTATGCCTGCGGGTCTTCCAGGGACCGGATGACATATTTTACGTCATCAGGAAAATCTTCACGATGTTCAAAGCGTATTGGGAGGGAGTATTAATGCAGGTGTATTATTTGAACCAATCGTGTTTGAACCAAAAGCTAACTCCAGGGTCGACCCAGCTCTAAATGGGTACCTGGAGAAATCTAGGGAAGATAAGCAGAAAGGGTGTGCGAAAGCACAGGATGGCTGGCCCCCAGCCCCCTATTGCACTTCCAGGCTGAGGGGCCACGAAACAGAGATCAGCACTGCCGGTTTGGACCTTTAGGGTTTAGTGTTGTCATACTTACTGCTGGTTAATACCAAGAAAAGAGACAAGTAAGCAGTGTGTACTCAAAGAGCCAAAAGCCTAAGCTGAAAGAGAAGAAGATATTATTATTATTATTCTTATTTATTGGGAAACCCGTCGCACAAAAAAATGAAAACACGGAGCAATAAACGAAAAAAAGAAGAAGAAATACACATTAAGTGCGAAAACAAACACTTAAAAAAAAACACACACAACAAATACATCTTAACTCCTGGGTTAGTACCGACGACCAAAGATGGTTCAACTTCGTCAAACGGGAATTAAAAGCACGAATTTGCTTTTCCACAGCTAAAATGGGGTCAGCAATGCTGAATTTTCGAACTAGATAAGACTTGCGGGTCCAAGGTAGCCACAGGCATATTTTATGCCTGCGGGTCTTCCAGGGACCGGATGACATATTTTACGTCATCAGGAAAATCTTCACGATGTTCAAAGCGTATTGGGAGGGAGTATTAATGCCCCCAAGGTGTATTATTTGAACCAATCGTGTTTAGGCAGATAATTTCTTATATGAATAGGGAAGTTAGCGTTCAAAATATTAATCAATCTTAGCCGCATATGTTAAGGGCGTTTTACACTGGGAAAGAGGATGGAAAAAAAGGTGATAAGGGGAAGTTAATTTTTTTTTTCAGATAGTACACACTAATTAGGAATAACTCCAAAATGAATTTCTACATTCCTTTACTGACCTATACTATACATAAGTAGAAAGGGGGGTACCAGCCCAACGCGAACACCTTGCTGTCATCTACAATTTAGTCTAATGCTGACAGTACATAACTTAAGCATGTATTTATGGTTTTTGTCACTGATAATGAAAAAACAGGATTTATCTCACTTTGATGTATTTTCATGGTCGATTTATTTGTTGTTGTTTATCCAGGTATAATGAAACTGGGGGTGATTTACATAATCGCCTACATACTAACCTAACATACTAACCTAACCTAACCTAAACCAGGTTAGGTTAGGTTATTGATCTAGGACTCGAGGGGGAAGTGAATTTCCGAGAAATTGATTTACATAATCGAGGGGAATTATTGATTTACGAAAGGGGAATTAAGAAACAAATATGGCTTCTTTGATCTTAGGTCTGAGGGATAAACGGTCTTTAGGTCAGAGAGAAAAATTAATATTATATTTTTAAATATGACTTCATTGATCTTTAGCGTCAGGAATTAGAAATGACATCACTTGTTATCTTGGAGTGATGCGGGAGTCTAAAGAGATAAATTAATATTCTATTTTTTAAATACGGCTTCACTGATCTTTAAGTCAGAGAGATAAATTGATATTCTAACGAAACCATAATAATGTAGCTAGGAACATCTATGAGATGAAGAGATTAACGCGGGAAAGGGTTTTCTGGGAATTTCAAATGTGACAGCGCAGGGATGCCAAAACAAAAGGAACTCGCAGAAATTACTTTTAAGAGATTATTTGGGCGAAACCGTTTTAGACATTTTAGGGAATTATTTGAGCGAAACAGTCAGACATTTTAGAAGATGATTTAGAAGATAATGTGGGGTGAAACTCTGTGGTCGTTATAGTACACAAGTTCTATTTGAACAGTGTTGTGAGGTCCTCTACCCCAACCCCAAAGGGCCCTCCTACCCCAACCCCAAAGGGCCCTCCTACCCAAACCCCAAAAGGTCCCCCAAACCTCAATGCCCCCCCCCCACCCCAATGCCCCCCCCCGCCCGGGGCCCCGGACCCCCAAATGCCCCCGGGCCCCCAAAGACCCCCCCAGGACCCCCAAAGGACCCCCACACCCCCAAACCCTCACCGAGCCCCTCCCTTCCTCCCTCCCTTATTGAATTTTTTAAGTTTTTCGGACTGAATTTTTTAGACTTAGAAATTATCCAACAATTTTCCGGTTTTTTCTTTAACCCATTGCAATAGAGTTTTAGCATAGAGTCTTAGCTTAGAGTTTTTGTTAGAGTTCTAGTTTACTTTAGTTTTAGTTAAGATTTTAGAGTTTTACCTTAGAGTCTTAGCTTAGAGTTTTAGTTAGAGTTGAAGTTTACTTTAGTTTTAGTTAAGAATTTAGAGTTTTAGCTTAGTCTTAGCTTAGAGTTTTTCTTAGAGTTCTAGTTGAGTTTAGTAATAGTTAAGAGTTTAGTTTTTAGCTTAGAGTCTTAGCTTAGAATTTTAGTTAGAGTTGAAGTTTAATTTAGTTTTAGTTAAGAGTTTAAAGTTTTAGCTTAGAGTCTTAGCTTAGAGTTTTGTTAGAGTTCTAATTTAGTTTAGTAATAGTTAAAAGTCTAGTTTTTAGCTTAGAGTCTTAGCTTAGAGTTTTTGTTAGAGTTCTAGTTTACTTTAGTAATAGTTAAGAGTTTAGTTCTTACCTTAGAGTTTTAGTTAGAGTCGAAGTTAGTTTAGTTTTAGTTAAGAGTTTTAGCTTAGTCTCAGCTTAGAGTTTTTGTTAGAGTTCTGGTTCAGTTGAGTTATATCTAAGAGTTTAGTTTTTAGCTTAGAGTTTTAGCTTAGAGTTTTAGTTAGAGTTGAAGTTTAGTTTAGTAATAGTTAAGAGTTTAGAGTTTTAGCTTAGAGTCTTAACTTAGAGTATTAGTTAAAGTTGTAGTTTTAGTTAAGTTTACCTTAGAATTTTAGCTTAGAGTTTTAGTTAGGGTTGAAGTTTAGTTTAGTTATAGTTAAGAGTTTAGAGTTTTACCTTAGAGTCTTAGCTTAGAGTTTTAGTTAGAGTTCAAGTTTAGTTTAGTTATAGTTAAGAGTTTAGTTTTTAGCTTAGAGTCTTAGCTTAGAGTTTTTGTTGAAGTTCTAGTTTAGTTTTAGTTAAGAGTTTAGAGTTTTACCTTAGAGTTTTGGCTTAGAGTTTTAGTTAGAGTTGAAGTTTAGTTTAGTTATAGTTAATAATTATGAGTCTAGCTTAGAGTCGTAGCTTAGAGTTTTTGTTAGAGTTCTAGTTTAGTTTTAGTTAAGAGTTTAGAGTTTTACCTTAGATTCTTAGCTTAGAGTTATAGTTAGAGTTATATTTTACTTTAGTTATAGTTAAGAGTTTAAGCTTAGAGTCTTAGCTTTGAGTTTCTGTTGAAGTTCTAGTTTAGTTTTAGTTAAGAGTTTAGAGTTTTTTCCTTAGAGTCTTAGCTAAGAGTTTTAGTTAGAGTTCTAGTTTAGTTTAGTTATAGTTAAGAGTTTGGAGTTTTAGCTTAGAGTCTTAGCTTAGAGTTTTAGTTAGAGTTGAAGTTTAGTTTAGTTTTATTTAAGAGTTTAGAGTCTTAGCTTAGAGTCTTAACTTAGAGTTTTTGTTAGAGTTCTAGTTTAGTTTAGTAATAGTTAAGAGATTAGTTTTTAGCTTAGAGTCTTATCTTACAGTTTTTGTTGAAGTTCTAGTTTAGTTTTAGTTAAGAGTTTAGAGTCTTAGCTTAGAGTTTTAGTTAGAGTTCAAGTTAATTTTAGTAAAAGTTAAGAGTTTAGAGTTTTAGCTTAGAGTCATAGCTTAGAGCTTTAGTTAGAGTTCAAGTTTAGTTTAGTTTTAGTTAAGAGTTTAGAGTTTTACCTTAGAGTCTTAGCTTAGAGTTTTAGTTAGAGTTGAAGTTTAGTTTCGTTATATTTAAGAATTTAGAATTATAGATTGGAATAATAGTTTACAGTTTTAATTAAAGTTATAGTTTAGTTAAGTTTTAGTAAGGGGATTAGAGTTTTAACCTTCAGTCTTA
Source organism: Artemia sp. Qi Xiang Cuo (assembly GCF_049724085.1). Lineage (NCBI taxonomy): Eukaryota > Metazoa > Arthropoda > Branchiopoda > Anostraca > Artemiidae > Artemia > Artemia sp. Qi Xiang Cuo. The sequence goes on from NC_142796.1 coordinate 93,975,165, forward strand.
GACAAGAGTCTTAGCTTAGAGTTTTTGTTGAAGTTCTAGTTTAGTTTTAGTTAAGAGTTTAGAGTTTTAGCCTAGAGTCTTAGCTTAGAGTCTTAGCTTAGAGTTTTGGTTAGAGTTGAAGTTTAGTTTAGCTATAGTTAAGAGTTTGAAGTTTTAGATTTGAGTCTTAGCTTAGAGTTTTAATTAGAGTTGAAGTTTAGTTTAGTTATAGTTAAGAATTTAGAGTTATATCTTAGAGTTTTAGCCTAGAGTCTGTGCTTAGAGTTTTAGTTAGAGTTGAAGTTAAGTTTAGTTATAGTTAAGAGTTGAGAGTTTAAGCCTAGAGTCTTAGCTTAGAGTTTAGTTAGAGTTGAAGTTTAGTTTATCTATAGTTAAGAGTTTGAAGTTTTAGCTTTGAGTCTTAGCTTAGAGTTTTAGTTAGAGTTGAACTTTAGTTTAGCTAAGAATTTATAGTTATAGTTCAAAGTCATAGCTTAGATTTTAAGTTAAAGTTATAGTTTAGTTAAGTTTTAGTTAAGAGTTTAGAGTTTTAGCCCAGAGTCTCAGTTTATAGTCTTAGCTTAGATTTTTTGTTAAAGTTATAGTTTACTTTATTTTTAGTTTAGATTTAACAGTTTTACCCTAGAGTCTTAGCTTAGAGTTTTTGTTAGAGTTCTAGTTTAGTTTAGTTATAGTTAAGAGTTTGGAGTTTTACCTTAGAGTCTTAGCTTAGATTTTTAGCTGGAACTGTATTTTAGTTTAATTAAGGTAAAAAGTATACAGTTTTAGCTTTAAGTTTTAGCTTAGAGTCTGTGTTAGAGTTCTAGTTTAATTAAATTATAGTTAATCGTCTATAGTTTTATCTAGGATTTTAAGACTGGATTTGTTCTTTTAGTTCTATTTAAGATTAGTTTTTTTTAATATTTTATAGTTTTAGCTTATAGTTTTTTAGAGTTATAGTTTAGTTTTAGTTAAGAGTTTAGAGTTTTACCTTAGAGTGTTAGATTAGAGTTTTAGTTAGAGTTGTAGTTTAGTTTAGTTAAGAATTTAGAGTTTTAGCTTATATTCAAAGCTTAGAGTGTTAGGCATGTTTGCAGTTTAGATAATTTTTATTTGAGAGTCTCATGCTTTAAGCTCTAGTCTTAGATTGGATCATTAGTTATATATGATTTCTTATTTATTTATAGTTAAGAGTTAAGAGTGATTAGCTCCGAGTATTACCTCAGAGTTTCTGTTAGAGTTCTAGTTTAGTTTAGTTTTAGTTAAGAGTTTAGAGTTTTACTTTAGAGTCTTAGCTTGATGTTTTAGTTAGAGTTGAAGTTTAGTTTAGTTTTACTTTATAGTTTTAGCTTAGATTTCTAGAGTAGTTTCGTTTAGTTCTAGTTAAGTTTATAGTTTTATCTTATAGTCTTAGCTTACAATTTTAGTTAGAGTTGAAGTTTAGTTATAGTTATAGTTAAGAATTTAGAGTTTTAGCTTAGAGATCTTTTTTAGTTAGAGTTCTAGTTTAGTTTAGTTTTGGTTATGAGTTTTAGCCTAGATTCTTAGCTTAGAGTTTAGTTAGAGTCTTAGCTTAGAGTTTTAGTTAGAGTTGAAGTTCAGTTTAGTTATAGTTTAGAGTTTTTAGCTTAGAGTCATAGCGTAGAGTCTTAGCTTAGAATTTTTTTAGTGATCTAGTTTAGTTTAGTTTTACTCTAGAGTTATACCTAAGAGTCTCAGCATAGAATTTTAGTTAGAGTTGAAGTAAAGTTTAGTTATAGTTAAGAGTTTAGAGTTTTAGCTTAGAGTTCTAGTTTAGTTTAGTTTTGGTTAAGAGTTTTAGCCTAGAGTTTTAGCTTAGAGGTTAGTTAGAGTTGAAGTTTAGGTATAGTTAAGAGTTTAGAGTTTTGGTTTAGAGTCTTAGCTTAGAGTTTCTGTTAGAGTTCTAGTTTAGTTTAGTTTTAGTTAAGAGTTTAGAGTTTTACCTTAGAGTCTTAGCTTGAAGTTTAAGCTATAGTTGAATTTTAGTTTAGTTTAGTTTTACTTTATAGTTTTAGCTTATAGTTCTAGTTTAGTTTAGTTTTAGTTGAGTTTAGAGTTTTAGCTTAGAGTATTAGCTTAGAGTTTTAGTTAGAGTTGAAGTTTAGTTATAGTTATAGTTAAGAATTTAGAGTTTTTGCTTAGAGTTTTAGCCTAGAGTCTTAGCTTAGAGTTTAGTTAGAGTTGAAGTTTAGTTATAGTTAAGAGTTTAGAGTCTTAGTTTAGAGTTTTAGTTTAGAGTCTTAGCTTAGAGTTTTAGTTAGAGTTGAAGTTTAGTTTAGTTATAGTTAAGAGTTTAGAGTTTTTAGCTTAAAGTCATAGCGTAGAGTCTTAGCTTAGAGTTTTTGTTAGAGTTCCAGTTTAGTTTAATTTTAGTTTAGAGTTTTACCTTAGAGTCTTAGCTTAGAGTTTTAGTTAGAGTTGAAGTTTAGTTTAGTTATAGTTAAGAGTTTAGAGTTTTAGCTTAGAGTATTAGTTAGAGTTCTAGTTTAGTTTAGTTTTGGTTAAGAGTTTTAGCCTAGAGTCTTAGCTTAGAGTTTAGTTAGAATTGAAGTTTAGTTATAGCTAAGAGTTTAGAGTTATAGTTTAGAGTCTTAGCTTAGAGTTTTAGTTAGAGTTGAAGTTTAGTTTAGTTATAGTTAAGAGTTTAGTTTTTAGCTTAGAGTCATAGCTTAGAGTTTTTGATAGAGTTGAATTTTAGTTTAGTTTTAGTTCAGAGTTTAGAGTTTTAACTCTAAGGGTCTTAGCTTAGAGTTGTAGTTAGAGTTCTAGTTTAGTTTAGGTTTAGTTAAGAGTTTAGAGTTTTACCTTAGAGTCTTAGCTTAGAGTTTTAGTTAGGGTTGAAGTTTAGTTTAGGTATAGTTAAGAGTTTAGAGTTTTTCCTTAGAGTCTTAGCTTAGAGATTTTTCTTAGAAGTAACAAGGTTTTCCTTTATTAGAGCAAGTTTTCTGTCAGAAGTAGCAATTTTTCTTTTCACACTAACAAATTTTCTCATCAAAGTAACAATTTTTTCCTTAACACTAACAGAGTTTTAGCAACACTATCAAATTTTCTCATCGAATCAACAACTTTTTTCTCAATACTAACAAACTTCTACTTAAAACTGTCAAATTTTCTTAGAATCATAATTTTTTTACTGTTCATGATAAAAAATTTTCAGTGAAAAGTAGCAAGTTTTCCTTAACACTTACAAATTTTCTCATCAAGGTAACAATTTTTCCTTGACACTAACAGAGTTTTAGTTACAGCTAGCAAATTTCTCTTAGAAGTAACAATTTTTCGTCAGTGATAACAAATTTTCAGTTAGAACTAACAAGTTTTATGACAAAGATACCAAATTTTTCGTCAGTGATAACAATTTTTTGATTGTGATAACAAGTTTTCTGTCAGAAGTAGCAAGTTTTCTGTCAAAGATACCAATTCTTTTTTAAAAGTAAAATTTTTTTGTCATTTATTACACCCTTTCTGCTAGAACTAGCAAGTTGTCCAGGAAATTTAACAATTTTTTCTTAGAAGAAACGAATTCCTTCTAACAGCACCAAGTTTTCTGTCAAAGATAACAAATATTGGCTTCGAACTAAAAACTTTTTCCTTAATACTAACAAATTTTTACTGAACACACCCCAATTTCTCTTGAAAGTTACATTTTTTCATCAGTGATAACATATTTTCTGCTTGAGCTTGCAAGTTTTCTCTCAAAGACACCAAATTTTTACTTAGAAGTAGCGATTCTCGTTATGATGACAAGTTGTCTGTTAGAAATAAGAAGTTTTAAGTCAATCTTACCAAATATTTCTTGGAATTAACAATTTTTTCGTTGATGATAACAATTTTTTCTGTCAGAAGTAGCAAGTTTTGCTTAACACTAACAAATCTTCGCATCGAAGTAACAACTTTTTCTTAATACTAATAAACTTTTACTTAACACTATCAAATTTCTCTTAGAAGTAACAGGTTTTTAGAAGTTTTCTTTCAAAGTTAGCTTTCACTACGTTTAAGTTAGGTTCATCTAACTTCCAAAACCATATGTTAGGTTAAGTATAAATAAATATTAATAAATCAATAGAAACATTTCTCCATGTTTAAGTGGTTTCTCTACATATAAGCTAGGTTCATCTAACCTCCAAAACCATAAGTTAGGTTAGGTATGAATAAATATTAATAAATAAATAGAAACATTTCATCATGTTTAAGTTAGGTTAGATTAGGTTAGCTTATCATGAGTGCTCATGATAAGCTAACCTAACTTAAACAAGGTACAAAGTCGACCTGGGGGGATTTTCCGGCGAGTATGGTTAGGTTAGGCGAGATTAAGTTAGTTTAGGTTAAGTTAGGTTAGCCTACGTACGCGCGCGTACGTAGGCTAACCTAACCTAACTTAACCTAACCTAACTAAACCTAACATAACCTAACCATACTTGCCGGAAAATCCCCCCCGGTCGACTTTGTACCATGTTTAAGTTAGGTTAGGTTAGCTTACCATGAGTGCGCATGATAAGCTAACCTAACCTAACCTAACTTAAACATGATAAAATGTTTATGTTTATTTATTGATATTTAATAATACCTAACCTAACCTATGGTTTTGGAGGTTAGATGAACCAAACTTAAATGTAGAGAAACCACTTAAACATGGAGAAATGTTTATATTGATTTATTAATATTTATTTATACTTAACCTAACCTAACCTATGGTTTTGGAGGTTAGATGAACCTAACTTAAACGTAGTGAAAGCTAACTTTGAAAGAAAACTTGTTAAAAACCTGTAACTTCTAAGAGAAATTTGATAGTGTTAAATAAAAGTTTATTAGTATTATGAAAAAGTTTTTACTTCGATGCGAAGATTTGTTAGTGTTAAGCAAAACTTGCTACTTCTGACAAAAAAATTGGTATCATCAACGAAAAAATTGTTAATTCCAAGAAAAATTTGGTATGTTTGACTTAAAACTTGTCATCTCTAACAGATAACTTGTCATCATAATGAAAATTGCTACTTCTAAGAAAAAAATTGGTATCTTTGAGAGAAAACTTGCAAGCTGAAGCAGAAAACGTGTTATCACTGATGAAAAAATGTGACTTTCAGGAGAAATTGGGGTGTGTTCAGTAAAGGTTTGTTAGTATTAAGGAAAAAGTTGTTACTTCGAAGAGAATATTTGATATCTTTGACGGAAAACTTGGTGTTGTTAGAAGAAATTCGCTACTTCTAAGAAAAAATTGTTATCTTTGCTGGACAACTTGCTAGTTCTAGCAGAAATTGTGTTATCAGTGACGAAAAATTGTTACTTTGAAGAAAAAATTGGTATATTAGACAGAAAACTTGCTACTTCTGACAGAAAACTTGTTATCACAATCAAAAAGTTGTTATCACTGACGAAAAATTTGGTATCTTTGACATAAAAATTGTTAGTTCTAACAGAAAATTTGTTATCAGTGACGAAAAATTGTTACTTCTAAGAGAAATTTGATAGCTGTAATTAAAACTCTGTTAGTGTTAAGGAAAAATTGTTACTTTGATGAGAAAAATATGTAAGTGTTAAGGAAAAATTGCTACTTTTGACTGAAAACTTTTTATCATGAACGGAAAAAATTATGCTTCTAAGAAAAATTTGATATTTTTAAGTAGAAGTTTGTTAGTATTGAGGAAAAAGTTGTTGATTCGATGAGAAAATTTGTTAGTGTTACTAAAACTCTGTTAGTGTTAAGGAAAAATTAGTTACTTTGATGAGAAAATTTGTTAGTGTGAAAAGAAAAATTGCTACTTCTGACAGAAAACTTGCTCTCATAAACGAAAAAATTGTTACTTTTAAGAAAAATCTCTAAGCTAAGACTCTAAGGTAAAACTCGAAACTTTTAACTATAACTAAACTAAACTTCAACCCTAACTAAAACTCTAAGCTAAGACTCGGGTTGCAGCTAGAGCTACAACCATGATGCAGCTAGGGTTACAACTATGATTCTTATAACGCATTTTTCAACTTTTGGTTACTATGGGGTTTTAATCACTTCCTACTAGGTTGCAGCAACTACTGTAACCATGATTTTATTATAACAATTGGGGTATTGCATATGGCCGTGTTTTATCTGCAACTGAAATAATCCAGGGTTCCATCTTTCTCCGATTTCTCTATGGCTCTATAATAATCACAAAGAGAATAATTCATCTAGGGTATCGGTCGCCGGCAGCACGGTGGCTCAGAGAGTTTCTTTCAAATATAAAAGATGTATGTTCGAATCACTGCACGGTAACGCACAATAGTAACTTGTATCTCTGCCCAGTTGGCGCAAGAGGGCCTGCCCAGTAGCCAAGCGCGTCCCCAGGTGGCGGATAGGGGAAGATCCTGTAGAAGGATACCTTCGAATATTGAATAAGAAGGAGCGGACCAGGGCAAATAACAACAATAATATGTCAGTTTAGGTTTGGGTAATAATCAGGTAATAGTATTGGTAGCAGTAGGTAAAAAAGGGTGTGGATTAGTCCTAATCAAATAAAAAGAAAAAAAAATGTCAGACAGTAGATATAGCAGTAGTAATAGTAAGTGAAAAAAAATGTCAGGTTAGGTTTAGGTAGTAGTACTGGTAGTAATAGAAAGAGGATAGAAATAGCAGTAGCAGTAGTAGATTAGAATTGGGAAATATAGTAGCAGTAGTGGTAGCAATAAATAATGTATAACTAAATATTAGTCAGGTTAGGGTATGTACCTTCAGTAGTAATACTATTAACAGTAATTTTTATATTTCCTTGCACTTCTATAGCAGCATTTAATGGCTAATTAAAAAAATTGCTAAATCTAGTCAATTCTAAAAATTAACAAGGCCACAATATTTCATATGAACTTTTGACAAAAAAATTACATCTTCGTTTAACTAAGTCCTCATACACACTATGATGCAACATGCATATTTCTCCTTTGTGTAAAATATATTATTGTGGATGCAGCTACTAGTTTCAGCTGCAATCAAAATGCCCTAATGGTTTAAACTTAAGGCTCTAAGTTATTTTTGAGATATTGATAGGGTGACCAGATTTTCACAGACCCAATACGGGGCATACCAAAATTTGAAGAGCGTTGGAAGGAGTAGGAAGTGTGCGTGGTTTCATAAAAACACTCGAAACTTTTATCGTATTATGTCATTATATTTTTATTTTAATCATATTTGGCTGATGAATGCACCTTTTTTAGAAATACACATTGTTTTCGATTTCCTTCTTAAACTCATCACACGGTTTCTTTCCGTTAAACTTGACAAACACACAAGATTTCAGTGTGTCCAGTTCCAATTGTGATTTTTCATCAGTCCAAAAGTTATTTATCAAAGAAAAAACTATTTCTAAATCTGCGTTTGTGCCAGGCAGACTTAGACTCTACAAGTAACGCTAAATCGTTGTACGGAATGGATTCCTTTTCAAACAATGCAAATATTTCCACCCAAATCAAATCAACCGGCGTTTCTTCCTCAGACCATGTTTCCATTTTGGTTGCATCACAGAAACTCCGGGTGTAAATGAACTAATCGAACAACTTGGACTCATCAAGTGTCATGTCGTTTGTGCATTTGTGGAACAAGTCAATGGAATCACCAATGTCTGACCATTCCAGTTGTGCTTTCATTAAAATCCATTGGGCGCAATTGAACTCAGTGACGTATGCTAAATACTTTTCCAAGTAATTAACAACGTTTTCATAGAAATTTACGAATGTTTTCGTAAACAATTCGGTGGTCCATTGATTTCCACTTGTTTCACAAACATTGCTGATCAATTTTCTTAGGCAGTTGGAATAAATTTCATCTCAGCTCTCGACTTGAATTTCAAAAGTAAATTTTTCAACTCTTTTGCCACTTCCATTATTGTTGTTTTATCGCCTTCCATGTTTTTAATAGCGGATTGAAAAATTGCGGCTTGATTGTGAACGAAGAATAGATAAATTTCAGACGTAGGATCCGTAAAGAATGTTACTAAGGCTGCTGGACTTCTGTTACTGACGAAATAGTTTTTGAGTGGTTCAAATAACTGTAAAACTCTTTCAATAGCTGGAAAAAGTGAAAGCCATCTCGTTCGCGTCGTCGATTGTAAGTTCTTATACATCACGTTATTTTCTTCACAAAAGTCCTTCAGTTTTTCCGTACGAACGGTGTAAATGTAAAACTGACCATAAATTTTCACAATCACGTTTCAATGTCGATCGGCAATAAGTCACAGGAATTTTGAAGAGAATTATTGGCAACGTGAGCAGAACATCCAACTCCAACTAAATCTTTTTTGAATCCCCTTTTTCATTATGGCATAAACGTTATTTTCGCCACCTCTATTTACACCACCAAAATTTAAATTTGTGCTAACTGCTGAAATTCCGGTTAGCTTCTTCATTAATCCGTTATTTTTTAAGACAGCTTGCATAGATTCTACCACTTGAATCGACTTTTCTCCTTTTAGGAAATCCAAATCTAAGATCTTTACTAAAATTCCTTTCTTTACGTTGAAATAACGAACGACATGTGGAAACATTTTAATAGCCTTGTGATTGGATGAGTCAGTGTGAATAGAAACAAAATTGGCCAGTGTCAGATCGGATTCTAAAATTCCTTGTACGTGTGGAGATATAACTGTTTTGATGATTGCTTCATACTTGGTACGGCTACAAGTGAACTTTTATCATAAACGTTTCTAATGAGTTTGCTCGTGCAGTCCATTGGCTGCATCTACTCAGACAGTAAATTACTGTCTAATATATAGAGCTGCTCAACACTGCAGAATGATCAATGCATTCAATATTCTTGAGTACTTCATTGGTGCCAGGACAGCATCCTGTAAGGAGATGGCAAGAAAAAGCTGTCAAATACAGACAAGGCTTACTAAGCAGGTGTTGTTTGCAATCTGTTTCCACTAGAATCTTCTCCCAACAAGATACCACAGGAGTGGTAAAACAACTATTGCCCTTTTGAATTCACTCCTCGCAGGTGCAAACATACAACTGTTGTCCAATTTGGTCAAGTCTGCAAGAAGTGATATGAACAAACAGAACTGTTGTTAATCAACCGGTAAACATTCACAGCATGTTATATGTCCTGCTCCAACTGTCATGACTGAACCCCATTGGATGAAAATAATCTAGTAACAAACTTATGAAGGAGTCTTAAAAAGAGAGACCCCTTCAGGGTGGAGTTTGGCTTCTGTACTGTGCAAGCACACTCCTACCCTCAACCAATCATAAGTAGCACCACACTTTTTAAGGCAAAGAAATATTCCAATGAGTCAATGATGTCAGTCTATGCAGCAATATCTTTAGTTTTAGTAAGAAAATTAAATAAAACTTGAGTCACAGGCAATAGCAATAGGTTTATTTCAAGGAAAACAAAAGAAAACAGAACTAGACTGAGAAAAGAAAAAAAAAAGGAAAAAAGATAATGAAACTCCTATTGATTATCCTTCTATAGTAAAAATTGAAGTTTGTCAGTGAATCCACAAAATTTTTTGGGGGTTTTAGTAAAAACAGATTCAATTAGTAAGTTTCTTCCTCTCAGATTTAGCAAATTTTTCCAGGCCAGGATGGTAACACTGTTAAAGAGTCTTTATAGTTATTACTAGGCTATCATAAGCTGGAATAACGGTAGTCTTACTTAGCTACAGTTATAAGTTTTTTCTCTCAGGCTTGGTCTGTTCTTGTAGACAATCCTGCTTTCACTAAGGTTTAATTTAAAAATTGATGATTTATTTTAGTTACAGTTGCTTACTTACTAAGGTAAAATATTTGTCCTGAGAATTTTTATTCCAAAGAAAATGGTAAATTTAGTAATTAACTCACAAATAAGGTCACTTAGGAATAGGCATACTTTTAGAACAAGAATTTCATAGCCTTCTGATTCCAAATAGCCTATAACATTACTTTGTGTCAGAAAAGAACTTTGAACCCCCCCCAACCCTAGAGTGTAAATATATATAGCCTACTTTGAATTCAGAGCCATTCAAGGGCAGGGAGGGCAACCAGGGCAAGCTGCCCCAAGCATCTTGGCTAGGGGTTTACCTTATAGTACAATAAATCACACTTAATAGCAATAGGGCAAATCCTGTGTCTGCTTTTATCAAAACATTTTCATTGAGATTAAAACGTTTTTATGAATATTTGGGAAAAAATATTAAACTTATTAAAGTAATTCTACTTTTTTTTAATCTAAAAATGTTTTAATCTTTTAAAAAAGCAGGACATTTTGCGGGACGTTTTCGAATGCAGGGCGAGGTTTCGGAATCTGAGACTGTCCCGCATAATGAGGGACGTCTGGTCACCCTGGATATTGATTCTACGTCTGCAGAAAGACATGTGTAAAAAGCATTGGCCAAGTTATACATTATACTATGGAATTACTAATTATCTTGACAATAATCGCTAACTCTCTTCTTCTCCTAGTTTGCCTGGTTATGTGGCTAGGCATTGGTTAAGCATATAATTAAATAAGCAACTGCAAAATTATCCATAAACAGCGCAAAATTCACTGAAACTAGAACCTTCAAAAATTATTTTGACGTTTTTAATATTCACTCACGTTTTTTTTTTAGGTCAAATACATAATCTCCAACGCTAAAGAATTGACCGGCTGTTTAAAATATCCGTCTTGAATAGCCCTCTTCCCCTCCCAATTATCTTTGCAAATAGATGTTTTGAAAAAAAAACTGTGAAGTTAAAAAAAAATCATTCAAATACAAAGCTGATTCGAAAAAGATACGACAAAAAAGGGACAGACCTCGAAGAAATTGCAGCAAAAATGGTTTATATACCATTTGATAGAGAAAAAAAACGCGCTTATAACAATCCAAAATTGGCATCGCTACTTCTGTGCGAAATGGGTTAGATTCACCCTTAAAGTGAGGAAGAGGGGGCGGCAAAAGGCTAAAAGTTCATTATGCGATAGCACAAAAAAAATAAAATAAAAAAAAAATGTCTTCTATTGGGTTATTGGGGCTGTAGATTAAGAAGATGAATGTAGAAATGGTCTTTCGCCAGTATAACAGGGATATTTTGAAAATTCCTCTTTAGCGTTTCAAGTGGGAGGGGTTATCTCTGAAAAACAAAAAGATATCATAATTTATCGAGTTAGCTGGCCTTTCCAGAATTTTCTTGGCCGTAGATAACAAAAATGGAAAAGGAAGGACTTCCTACAAAAACTAACACGTTATGCTTTTGAGTGGCAAAAGCAAAAAAAAAAAAAAAAAAAAAAAAAAAAAAAAAAAAAAATGGAAATCGTAATAATTTAAAAATAAGTGTTTTTTCTTTGAGTAATTAGTAGCCGGTAACGGATTTTGTCGCCACATTTTTCAAGTCTGCCCTGAAAGTGCGACAGAGGAAGACGAAAAAATATAAATTATGAAAATTTGTTGGAAGAAAAAACTTTTATGGAGGTATCAGCGTCGTAAAAACCCGAAAAGGAACATGAAAATACTCCCGAAAAAATTTAACATGTCACACGCTTGATGTTTGTCTTGAAACTATGCAATGTTTGTTTGTGTTGACAGAAGATTGCCGGGAAACTAGGAGGATTCCATCCTCTCATGAGCTTTCTCGGCCGCATCGGACATATCATGCAAGAATCAGGCCTGAAAGAAATTCTTGAAATCGTTTATGCTGAACAAACACTACCTTATATAATGAGAGGGAAAGCAGTAACTCGCGCTTTATCAGGAAATATGATCAAGCTTGGGCACTCTAAATCTACCTATTAAGGGTTATGGAGTTTATAACAATAAATTCATTGCAAGCTAAGGACTCATCGACGGTAATTAAGCTTGGGAAGATGTCTGTAAAGATCAAGTACTAAAATATCATGAAGCTGCAATTGACAAGCAGAAGGACAATTTTTAGTCGATGGAAACAGAACAATCAAGCTCTGGATGTAGTACCACGATATGGTTGGCATAATTCAGCGATTTTTAAGGGAAGAGAAACCGGTCTGTGGGAGGAATATCTGCCCAGAGACAGAAAGAATTGACCGGCTGTTTAAAATATCCGTCTTGAATATCCCTCTCCCCCTCCCAATTATCTTTGCAAATGGAAGTTTTGAAAACAAACAAACTGTGAAGTTAAAAAAAAATCCTTCAAATACAAAGCTGATTCGAAAAAGATACGACAAAAAAGGGGTAGACCTCGAAGACTACTACTACTACTACTAACAACTCGCCGCAGCACCTAGCCACCTGAGGCCAACGCAGCTGCCTACTCTTCTCTTCCACTTTGATCTATTTGGAACTTCGCTCTTTACACCCTCCGATGAGGTTCTTTTGTCCTTCAAGTCTTTTTTTATGACGTCTTATCGTCCCAGACGAGGACGACCTGCTTTCTGTTTAGACCTAGATGGTTGGCTAAAAAGAACATCTTCGGCAATCTGTCATCCTTAATCCGCACAACATGCCCTAGCCGCCTCAACCTTTCTTTCATTATAGCCCTAGAAAGCGGTACTGAACCACATTTTTCGTATAGCCTATTGTTTGAAATACGGTCAGTCAGCCGGGTACCCAGAACAATCCTAAAGCAATTTCTCTGGAAAACATCTAGCAAATCTTCATCCGGTTTTTGGAGCATCCATGCTTCAAAACCATATTTGACCAGTATTATCAATGTAGCTTCTAATATTCTAATCTTTGTTTGCAGACTTTTCTTCCTATTGTTCCAAACTTTTTTCAACTGTGAAAAAACACCCTGAGCCTTGGCTATTCTATTTTTAACATCTTCACTGCTCTCACCGTCTTTACTAATGATATTACCTAGGTAAGTGAAGTTGCCCACCTGATCAAACTTTTCATTACCCAACGTCACCTCCCCATCCTCACTCACTCCCAGCCTCAGTGACCTAGTCTTCCTAACATTAATTTTCAAACCGATTTTAGCACCCTGAACACGCAAAACCTCTAAAACCTCATTCATTTTGCTCACACTTTCATCTAGGATGCTTAAATCATCAGCATAATCCAAGTCCAGGAGACTTTTTCCTCCCCATGTGATTCTGTGGTCTCCCATTGCCTTTCCTGTGTTCCTTAAAACGAAGTCCATCAAAATAATCCATAAAAAGGGGGATAGAACACAACCCTGCTTAACTCCTGATTTAATACAAAACCAGCTGCTAACCTCATTTCCTACCTTAACCGCAGCAGTGTTATTCTCGCACATAGCACTAATCACTTTAATGTATTTGTCTGGTATACCATACAAGGATAAAACCTTTACTAAAGCTCTTCTATGAACAGAATCAAACGCTTGCTCATAATCTATGATACTGAGGACCGAAGGTGGTTGAAAACTCAGGCACTTCTCAAATATTAGCCTAAGAGTGAAAATTTGGTCAACACATCCTCTACTTTTTCTAAAACCACACTGTTCTTCACAGAGACCAGACTAATCGCTCGATAATTACCACACTCACTTTCATCACCTTTCTTATACAGTGGATTAATTAAGGTTTTCCTAAAATCGTTAGGTACTTCCCCTTTTTCAAAATTCACATTCATAATCTTCAGTAACTTATTTCTAACCTCAGAGCCACCATATTTAAGAAACTCATTTACCACCCTATCAGCACCTGAATTCTTATTATTTTTTAATCCTTTTAGTACTGCTGCTAATTCCTCTTCACAAAACAAATCTTCTTTCACATCCAAGGTATCAAAAAGTTTTTCATTTTCCTCTATATCTTTTCCTGCAACTCTATCTCGGTTAAGCAAATTCTCAAAATGTTCGGCTCATCTCTTTTTAGTTTTTTCCTTATCGCTAATTGCGGCCCCATTCCTATCTTTAACTGGGCCAAGTCCTGATTGACTACTCTCTCTCAATTTGTTAACATGCCAGAACAATATTTTACTATTATGCCGTCTAGCTGCATCTTCCAGATCTTCAGCAATTTTATCCATGGCCTCCACTTCATATCTCCTTAGTTCATATTTTAATGCTTTCTCCACTTTCTTTATGTTCTTTTTGTTTTCATATGATCTATCAGTCAGCAAATTCTTGTAAAACTTCTTTCTCCTTTCTATTAAACATAAAGCTTTTTCACTAATATTCTTAGCTGCAGTTCTAGCTTTCTTCCTTAATGCACCTTCAGAAACTTCACAAATTATTTTTCTAAAATTATTCCAACCATTTTCCACATTATCAAATTTTAAACTCTCAAGTTTAGTACTCAACTGTTCCTGGAAAGTTTCTCTCAAATTCTCATCCTGGAGTCTACCAACATCATAACTTCAAGGGAGGTAGTTACCCTTCCGATATTTCAGCTTTAAAGTTAACCATTGACACTACTAGATGGTGATCTTTACTTTTAACATTAATAACGGCACTCCTATATATCCTAGTATCTTGTATTGATCCTGCCAGTCTTCGGTTTACTATAACATAATCAATAAGGTTTGCTGTCTTACCATCACGTGAATACCATGTTAACTTATGAGCCATTTTATGACCAAATACCGTATTGGTTATAACTAGATTGTTATACCTACAAAATTGCAAAAGTCTGTATCCATTAGGCCTACTGTTTTCTTTTCCTACACCAAAATTACCAAGGCTAGGATACCATTTATCCCTATTTCTTCCAACCTGGGCGTTAAAATCTCCCAGTAATAATATCATATTTCTACCTGGGACCCTGCCTATTTTCTCCTGTAACTGTAAGTAAAATTCATCTGAGTCACTAGTATCTCCGTCAGTCAGTTCTACAGGGGCGTATACTACTATAACTGATACCCTGAACTTTTTAGTAATAAAATGAGCAATTAGTATTCTATTATTAATACCTTCCCAGCCTAAACAAGAGTTAGCAGCTTCCTTATTCATCATGAGACCTACTCCCTGTCTATGTACCCAATCCTTCCTGCCTGAGTAAACAAATTCTATATCACCTAATTTCATGCTTCCTACCCGTGGGATATGAGTTTCTGAAACTCCTAATGAATCCAGTTCGAATCATCTGAATTCGTCAATCAAAATATCGATACGATAGTCATTTTTTAACGTCGTAACATTCCAAGTACCAATTTTCATGTTCTTTAAATCATTGAAATTGTTTTCGCCTCAGGAAAAGCAATTATCCCGGATACCGGTGCAGGACGGGGATCACATATCTTCTCAAGTCTACAACGAAGTGCTTAAGCCGGCTTAGAACCGGACAGCAAGAGTACCTAATATATTAAGGGGGAAAGCAGTAACTCGCGCTTTATCAAACAGTTCGTGGTAACGAACTGTAAGTAAGGAGCGACCCGGCTCAATAGCAACCAAAACTCTAGAAAACGGGATTTTGATACCAATGGATACATCAAAAGAATCAGATTTTAATGCTGACTTCAAATATAAAAATTTCATCAAGTTTAATCCAACCTATCAAAAATTACGAGCCTGAGAATATAAGGCTTATTTTCGAAAAAAGGGGGAACCCCAAAAAGTTATAGAATCTTAATGAAAATCACACCATCAGATTCAGCGTATCAGAGAACTCTACTGTAGAGGTTTCAAGCTCCTATCTACAAAAATGTGGAATTTTGCATTTTTTGCCAGAAGAAAGATCACGGATGCGTGTTTATTTATTTTTTTGTTCTGTTTTTTCCCCAGGGGTGATCATATCGACCCAGGGGTCCTAGAATATCGTGAGAGGGCTTATTGGAACGGAAATTAAGGGTTCGAGTGCCCTTTTTAAGTGAACAATTAATTGGAGGGCAAATAGGTCCCCTCCCACGCTCAGGTTTTTCCCAAAGTCCCCCGATCACATTTTTGAGATAGCCATTTTGCTCAGCATGGTCGAAAATATGATAACTACATCTTTTAGGATTACCTAATCCCCAATAGTCCCCGGGGGGAGGGCTGAAAGTTATGAACTTTACCCAATGTTAACATATAGTATTGGTTATTGGGAAGTATACAGACGCTTTCAGGGGGATTTTTTCTGGTAGTGGAGGGGGCGGGGGGGGGGGGTAGGTCGGGGGTTATGGGGGAGGATCTTTCCATGGAGGAAGTTTTCATGGGGGAATGGACATTGCTATGAAGGGGGTGCCGGATTTCCAAGCACTATTTAAAAAAAAGATAAGAAATTAAATTAAAAAAAACAAGTTTTTCAACTGAAAGTAAGGAGCAACATCAAAACTTAAAACGAACAGAAAATATTACGTATATGATTAGGATCATCCCCTTAGTAGTGATGATCCTATTGATTGAAAACAAGATGGTATAAAGCGACTAATCCCTTTATATTATAGACCTATAAAGTGATCATACACGTTTTGGAACTAGGGACGATATTGTATAATGCAATCAGACTGGTTTGGACGATATATGCATTAGCAAGTTCGTTCACCATAACATGTTTTTTTCTTTCCTGGTTCAATATTCAAAATTAAACTTCCGTATATTACATGTTCAAAGGATGGTCTCATTCTAGAAATACTGGTTTACAGCTGGAGGGCTTATATTCGTTTTTTCAGACTAGTTTGTTAGGAATGCGTCGGTGCTAATTAAAGAATCGGATGCTACACTCAGAATTGATTGATTGGCATATGGCTTTATATCATTTTATGTAAAAGCTAACTATTTGCAAAAAAGGGTAAGGTATTCGCGAATTGGACTGTATGAACGATATTAATTTTTGGTTGAATAATAGGGATGTGAATGATCCTAATTAGCGATCGGATCGTATGAAGGTGGTTAAAAAGGGTTAAACTGATTACCAGTTAAGGTAACCCCGAAAGGCTTGTTAACTCAGGCAATTTGTTATAAATTTGAAACAACATCAATCTATGAAAATGGTTAACGATGATAGAATGACATTGTGACTTGACCTAGCTTCACTTCTTCGATGTGTTCTGTATAACACACAAGTGACGTTTGAACAGTGTTGTCAATTTAAAATAGGGTCTAACGTTATAGCATACTAAAAAGTTGATCCTAAGAGAGATGTAGATGGCAAGAAAAGAATTTTAATAAAGAAATTCAGAACAATCCATAGAAATCCTTACAAATCAAGTAGTGAGGCGTATATGAGTATGAACCGTCAAGGATCATGAGCACCAATGACCCTAGCCATCAGGGACTTCAACCCCCAAACCTCCCCTATCCCCAAATTCCAAAGGGGCCCCCTCCCCTCCAAATTTTTGGCCCCCTCCCCCCATTTTTTTAATTTTTTTTTATTATTTCTTTTAACATGATATATTTTTTCAACTTTCTTTTTTTAGTCTCTTAGAATGACATGTAACATACTTAAAACAAAAAAATCACATTTAATATTTTCCAAATTCAAAACGAGAATTATATAGAAATGTTAGTCGTGACTTTTACTATTAGAAAAACAGTGTTTGTAGTAGCACTTTTTTTATTTTATTGGACTAAATTTTTTTTGGACTTCGAAATTATTCAACTTTTTTTTACGTATCTTAAAATGACTTGAAATATGCTTATGGCCTTAGCAATTGTACTTTATGCTTGCTCAGAGACACGATGCGGCTTTCCAACTGGTACTCTATGTCCGTTTATCGACACTACCTAGTTTATTGGATGTATTAAATCAGTATTTTTTACAAAGTGGAACAATAAACACAAGTCATATCTCTAAGAAGTGAAGATGAAGCATTTTAAGAAAGTATGTTCACATGATAGTGTTATTGTAGCATTGAATGCTGACAAGGAGAAGTATTTAAGCTATGAAATAAGTACAAGTGGTAGCACTATCGGAAACATATGCGTACATTGTCATGACAGTAAGGAATTAAATTTCTTTGGAGTACCAAAAAAATTCAACTGTTATGATGGTGGATATGCGAGATTGAGATCTCCGGAGATGATTGCACTCAAAGAGAATGCCAACATAAAAATAATAGTTGATGAAGAGGGGCATCTTCTTGCTAGTGCTTGTGGTAACATGTTACCCAGTGTTAAACAGTATCGTCAGCTTTCGGGTATTAGCATTTAAATGAAAGCAAAGACGAAAGGAAAGACCTACTCTTCTACTAATATCATAAATCATATCTTGTCTACGTGCCGGAACTGTTACCTGTGTAAAAATAGTGTGATAATAGACAGAGAAATTGCCAGAAAAATAAAAAGGGCATTGGCTGAAAATATCCCTAAGGAATATAAATATGAATCGATGAAAAACAAAGTACCAGCAAACGTTAGTGCCATTGATCAAACAGTCAATAAACCAAATAATACCAAAGACGAAAAGCATATTGACCCTGTCGATGACATACCTGTAAAAATTATGTATGACTCAAAATGGAATGATTATTCTACTGATTACGAACTAAGAGAAGACAATAGCTATAGTATCAAGAGAGAACATGGTGAACCATTTTATGGAACAGATTCAAAATGTCCAAAGTTGATCATTGATATAAATAATGTATAATAATGTATCTACTATATATTTATTCTAATATCATATATGTCATTATTTCATTAAAAATATGTTATCTATGACTTTGTTATATTCCCATTATTTCTAGGGTAAGCTAAGACAGACATTGAGAGAAGCAAACACCTGACAAAACACACAAGCAAAAAGAGTGAGACACATACAAATACATAGATTCAGACATACAAACCGACAAAGAGAGGCACTTGGATAAGCAAACACCTGACCATACACACACAGACAAAGAGAGTGAGAAACACATACACACATATATATTCAGACATACAAACCGAGAAAGACATGCACTGGAATAAGCAAACACGCGCCCAGACACACAAGCAAAAAGAGTGAGAGAGATAAAAACACATGCAAATATATAGATTCAGACATACAAACCAGCAATGACAAGCATTGAGATAAGCAAACACCCGCCCAGACACATACGCACAGAGGGTGAGAGTGACAAAAACACATATAAATATATAGGTTCTGACATACAGACCGACAAAGACAGACACTGGGAGAAGCAAACATCCGTCCAGACACATAGGCAAGGAGAGTGGGAGAGATAAAAACAAATGCAAATATATGGATTCATACATACAAACCGAGAGAGACAGGCACTGAGATAAGTAAACACCCGCCCAAGACACATAGGCCCAGAGAGTGAGAGAGACAAAAACACATGCAAATATATAGATTCAGACATACAAAGCAGCAATGACAATTATTGAGATAGGCAAACACCCGCCCAGACACATAAGCAGAGGAAGTGAAAGTGACGAAAACACATATAAATACATAGATTCTGACATGCAAACCATCAATGACAGGCATTGAGATAGGCAAACACCCGCCCAGACACATAGGCAAGGATACTGAGAAAGAGAACAATACATATAAATATATGGATTCTGACATACAAACCAACAAATACAGGCACTGAGATAAGCAAACACCCGCCCAGACACATAGGATAAGAGAGTGAGAGAGAAAAAAACACATGCAAATATATAGATTCAGACATACAAAGCAAATACATTCTTAGACCACACTGGCTATACATGACAAATGAAACTCAGAGAGGAGAGAAAAAATGACACGATACAAAAATGACAAAGCAACAATGACAGGCATTGAGATATGCAAACACCCTGCCCAGACACATGAGCAAAGAGAGTGAGAGAGACAAAAACACATCAATGTATAAAATCTGACATACAAACCGATAAAGACAGGCACTGGGAGAAGCAAATTTCCGCCCAGACCCATAGGCAAGGAGAGTGGGAGAGGTAAAAAGACATGCAAATATATAGATTCAGACATACAAACCAACAATAACAGGTATTGAGATAGGCAAACACCTGCTCAGACACATAAGCAGAGGAAGTGAAAGAGACAAAAACACTTATAAATATATAGATTCTGACATACAAACCAACAATGACAGGCATTGAGATAGGCAAACGCCCGCCCAGACACATAAGCAAAGAGAGTGAGAGTGAAAAAAAACACATGTAAATATATAGATTCTGATAAACAAACCAACAATGACAGGCATTGAGATAGGCAAACACCCGCCCAGACACATAAGCAAAGAGAGTGAGTGATAAAAACACATATAAATATATAGATTCTGACATACAAACCAACAAAGACAGGCACTGTGAGAAGAAAACCTCCACCCAGACAACCAGACAAGGAGACGAGGAGAGATAAAAACACATGCAAATATATTGATTCAGACATACAAACCGACAATGACAGGTACTGAGATAAGCAAACACCCACCCAGACACATAGGATAAGAGAGTGAGAGAGACTAAAACAGGTGCAAATAAATAAATTAATACAAACAAAGCGACAATGAAAGACATTGTGATAGGCATACACCCCGCCCAGGCATATAAGAAAAGAGAGTGAGAGAGCAAAACACATATAAAAATATAGATTACGACATACAAATCAATAAAGACAGGCACAGGGAGAAGAAAACTTCCACCCAGGCAAATAGGCAAGGAGAGTGGGAGAGATAAAAACACATGCAAATATATAGATTCAGACATACAAACCGACAATGACAGGTATTGAGATAGGCAAACACCCGCCCAGACACATAAGCAGAGGAAACACATAAAAATATATGGATTCTGACATACAAACCAACAATGACAGGCATTGAGATAAAAACACATGCAAATATATTGATTCAGACATACAAACCGACAATGACAGGCACTGAGATAAGCAAACAACCGCATAGGCAAAGAGAGTGAGAGAGACAAAAAACACATGTAAATATATAGATTCAGACATACAAAGCAACAATCACAGGCACTAACATAGGCAAAAAACCGCCCAGACAAATAAGCTGTGAAAGAGAAAGAGACAAAAACACATATAAATATATTTATTCTGACATACAAACCGACAAAGACAGTCAATACGATAAGCAAACACCCACCCAGACACCTAAGCCCAGAGAGTGAGAGAGACAAAAACACATTCAAATATATAGATTCACACATAAAAACCAACATTGACAGGCATTGAGATAGGCAAACAACCGCCGAGACACATAAGCAAAGAGAGTGAGAGTGACAAAAACACATGAATATATAGATTCTGACATACAAACCGACAAAGACTAGCACTAGGAGAAGAAAACATCCGCCCAGTCATATAGGCAAGGATAGTGTGAAATATAAGAAATCTAATAAATACATGGATTAAGTCATTCAAACCAGCTGAGATAGTTAGTGAGATAATCAATTATCTGCCCCGAAATATAAGGAAGAGGAGCCAGAAAGACAAAAGCACATGTAAATATATGTATTCAGACATACAAAGCAACAATCACAGACATTGAGATTGACAAATACCTATCCAGATACATAAGCAGGGGAAGTGAGAGAGACAAAAACACATATAAATTTAAGGATTTTGAAATGCGAACCAGTAAAGACAGACGTTAGGAGAAGCAAACATCCACACAGACGCACAGCCAAGGACAGCGAGAGAGATATAAGTAAGTGCAAATATATGGATTCAGACGTACAAACAGACAAAGACAGGCTCAGAGATAAGCAAACACCCGCTCAAGACACGTAGGCCCAGAGAGTGAGAGAGACAAAAAGATATGCAAAGATATAGAGTCAGACACACAAAGCAATAATCCCAGGCATTGAGATAGGCAAACACCCACCCAAATACACAGGCAGAGGAAGTGAGGAAGACAAAAACGCATATAAATATATTGATTCTGACACTTAAACCATCAATGACAGGCATTGAAATAGACAAACACCCGCCCTGACATATTGGCAGAGGAAGTGAGAGAGAGAAAAAAATACATATAAATATATGAATTCTGACATACAAACCGACAAAGAAAGGCACTGATATAAGCCAGCAATCGCCCAGACATAGGCCCAGAGAGTGAGAGAGACAAAAACACATGCAAATATATAGATTCAGACATACAAAGCAACAATGACAGGCATTGAGATAGGCAAACACCCTGCCCAGACACATAAGCAAAGAGAGTGAGAGAGTCAAAAACACATAAATATATAGATTCTGACATACAATCCGACAAAGACAGGCACTGGGAGAAGCAAACTTCCGCCCAGACACATAAGCAAAGAGAGTGGGATAGATAAAAACACATGCAAATATATAGATTCAGACCTACAAACCAACAATGACAGGCATCGAAAAAGGCAAACTCCAGCCTAAATACATAAGCCTAAGAAGTGAGAGAGACAAAAAAGAGGGCGAGAGAGACAAAAAAACGCATACAAATTCAAAGAGTCAAAAAAACAAACCGATAATGACAAGCAGTGAGTCGAGCAAACAACTGACCAGAGACACATGCGAAAAGAGGGGGAGAGACAAAAAAACACATACCCATATTTCTATTCAGACTGCAACCCGACACCGACAAGCATTGGAACTAGCAAACACCCGCCCCGACACGTAGATATAGAGATGTAAGTAAGTAAGTAACGATCTCTTGTCACTGGGAGAAGCAAATATCTGCCCAGACATATAAGTAAAGGGAGTGAGAGAGTAAAAAAACACACAAATACATAGATTCTAAAATTTAAACCGGAAAAGGCAGGCACTGGGGGAGGCAAAAATCCGCCCGGAAACTTAGGCAAGGAGTGTGGGAGGCATAAAAACACATGCAAATATATAGATTCAGACATACAAACCAACAATTAGAGGCATTGAGATAGGCAAATACCGGCCCAGACACATAAGCACAGAGAGTCAGAGAGTCAAAAACACATAAATATATAGATTCTGACATACAAAACGACAAAGACAGGTACTGGGAGAAGCAAACATCCACCCAGATACATAGGCAAAGAGAGTGGGAGAGATAAAAACACATGCAAATATATTGACTCAGACATACAAACCAATAATGACAGGCATTAAGATATGACTATGTCGGTTTGTATGTCAGAATCTATATATTTATGTTCTCTCTCACTCTCTCTTTTGTCTCTCTCACTTCCTGTGCTTAAGTGTCTGGGCTGGTGTTTGCCTATCTCGATGCCTGTTATTGTTGGTTTGTAGGTCTGAATCTATGTATTTGCATCTGTTTTTATCTTTCCCGCTCTTTTTGCCTATGTGTCTGGGCGGAAGTTTGCTTTTCCCAATGCCTGTCTTTGTCAGTTTGTATGTCGGAATCTATATGTTTATGTGTTTTTGACTCTCTCACTCTCTTTGCTTATGTGTCTGGGCGGGGTGTTTGCCTATCTCAATGCCTGTCATTGTTGCTTTGAATGTCTGAATCTAAATATTTGCATGTGTTTTTGTTTCTCTCACTCTCTGGGGATCTATGTGTCTGGGCGGGTGTTTGCTTATCTCAGTGCCTGTCTTTGTCGGTTTGTATGTCAGAATTCATTTATTTATATGTATTTATTGTCTCTCCCTTCCTGTGCCTATATTTCAGGGAGGATGTTTGTCTATTTCAATGCCTGTTACTGTTTGTTTACATTTCAGAATCCATATATTCATATACGTTTTTGTGTTCCCCACTTCCTCAGCCTGTGTGTTTGGGCAGGTGTTTGCCTATCTCAATGCTTGGGATTGCTGCTTTCTGTGTCCGAATCTATATATTTGCATGTCTTTTTGTCTCTCTCACTCTCTGGGCCTATTTGTCTTGGGTGGGTGTTTGCTTATCTCAGTGCCTGTCTCAGTCGGTTTGTATGTCTGAATAAATATATTTGCATGTGTTTTTATCTACCCCACTCTCCTTACCTATGTGTCAAGGCGGATGTTTGCTTCTCCCAGTGTCTGTCTTTGTTGGTTTGCATGTCAGAATCCATATATTTATATGTGTTTTTGTCTCTCTCAATCCTCTGCTTATGTGTCCGGATGGGTATTTGCCTATCTCAATGTCTGTGATTGTTGCATTTTATGTCTGAATCTATATATTTACATGTCTTTTTTATCTCTCACACTTTTCGTTAATATGTTTGGGCGGGTGTTTGCTTATCTCAGTACCTGTCTTTGTTGGTTTGAATGCCTTAATGAATATATTTGCATGTGTTCTTATCTCTCCCACTCTCCTTGCCTATATGTCTGGGCGGATGTTTTCTTCCACTAGTGCCTGTCTTTGTCAGTTTGTATGTCAGAATCTATATATTTATGTGTATTTGTCACTCTCCCTCTCTTTGCTTATGTATCTGGGCGGGTGTTTGCCTATCTCAATGCCTGTCATTGTTGATTTGTATGTGTGAATCTATATATTTGCTTGTGTTTTTGTCTCTCTCACTCTCAGGGCCTATGTATCTGGGTGGGTGTTTGCTTATCTCAGTGCCTGTTTTTGTTGGTTTGTATGTCAGAATCCATATATTTATATGTGTTTTTGTCTCTCTCACTTCCTCTGCTCATGTGTCTGGGCGGGTTTTACCCTATCTCAATGCCTGTGATTGCTGCTTTGTATGTCTGAAATCTATATATTTACATGTGTTTTTTGTCTCTCTCACTCTCTTTGCCTAAGTGTCTGGGAGGGTGTTTGCTTATCTCAGTGCCTGTCTTTGTCGGTTTGTATGCCTGAATCAATATATTTGCATGTGTTTTTATCTCTCCCACTCTCCTTGCCTAAGTGTCTGGGTGGATGTTTTCTTATCCCGGTGCCTTTCTTTGTCGGTTTTTATGTGAGAATCTAGGGATTGATATATGTTTTTGTCATTCCCCATCTCTGTTCGTATGTTTCTGTGTGGCTGTTTGTTTTTATCAGTGACAGTCAGTTTTGGTTTGTAGGACTGAATCTCTAAATTTGCATGTGTTTTGTCTTTTACACTTTCTTGACTTAGATATCTCTTCGGGTGTTCTAATTTCACATGTACTTTTAAGGTCGGGCTGTACGTCACAGTCTATATATTTGTATGTGTGTTTGTCTGTCTAAAATCAATTGCTCATAGATCTGGGCGGGTGGTTGCAAATGTCGATAACTGTGATTGTTCGTTTTCATGTCTGAATCCATATATTTACATGTGTTTTTTGTATCTCTCACTATCTTCGCTTATGTGTCTGGGAGGGTGTTTGCTTATCTCGGTGCATGTCTCTGTCGGTTTGTATGTCTGAATCAATATATTTGCATGTGTTTTTATCTCTCCCAATCTCCTTGCCTATGTGTCTAGGCGGATGTTTGCTTCTCACAGTGCCTGTCTTTGTCGGTTTGTACGTCAGAATCTATATATTTATATGTGTTTTTGTCACACTCACTCTCTTCGCTTATGTGTCTGGACGGGTGTTTGCCTTTCTCAATGTCTGTCATTGTTGGTTTATATGTCTGAATCTATATCTTTGCATATGTTTTTATCGCTCTCACTCTCTGGGCCTATGTGTCTGAGCGAGTGTTTGCTTATCTCAGTGACTGTCTTTGTCGGTTTGTATGTCAGAATCTATATATTTGTATGAGTTTTTGTCTCTTTCACTTCCTCTGCTTATGTGTCTGGGTGGGTGTTTGCCTATCTCAATTCCTGTCATTGTCGGTTTGTATGTCTGAAAATATATATTTGCATGTGTTTTTATCCCTCCCACTCTCCTTGCCTATGTGTCGGGCGGAAGTTTGCTTCTTCCAGTACCTGTCTTTGTCGGTTTGTATGTCAGAATCTATATATTTCTGTGTTTTTGTCTCTCTCACTCTCTGGGCCTATGTGTCTGGGCGGGTGGTTGCTTATCTCAGTGACTGTCTTTGTCGGTTTGTATGTCAGAATCTATATATTTATATAAGTTTTTCTCTCTTTCACTTCCTCTGCTTATGTGTCTGGGTGGGTGTTTGCCTATCTCAATACCTGTCATTGTCGGTTTGTATGTCTGAAAATATATATTTGCATGTGTTTTTATCCCTCCCACTCTCCTTGCCTATGTGTCGGGCGGAAGTTTGCTTCTTCCAGTACCTGTCTTTGTCGGTTTGTATGTCAGAATCTATATATTTATGTGTTTTTGTCTCTCTCACTCTCTTGGCCTATGTGTCTGGGAGGGTGTTTGCTTATCTCAATGCATGTCTTTCTCGGTTTTTATGTTAGAATCCATATATTTATATGTATTTTTCTCTCATTCACTTCCTCTGCTTATTTGTCTGGGCGGGTGTTTGCTTATCTCAGTGCCTGTCATTGATGGTTTGCATGTCAGAAACTATACATTTATATGTTTTTTTGTCACTCTCAATTCCTCTGCTTATGTGTCAGGGCGGGTGTTTTCCTATCTCAATGCTTGTCATTGCTGCTTTGTATGTCTGAATCTATATATTTGCATGTGTTTTTGTCTCTCTCACTCGCTGGGCCTATGTGTCTGGGCGAGTATTTGCTTATCTCAGTGCCTGTCTTTGTCAGTTTGTATGTTAGAATCCATATATTTGTATTTGTTTTTAACCCTGACACTCTCCATTCATATATGTCTGGATGGAAGTTTGCTTCTCTCAGTGCTGGTCCTTGTCGGTTTGTATGTCTAAATCTGTATATTTATATGTGTTTTTGTTACTCTCACTCTCTTTGCTTATGTGTCTGGCCAGGTGTTTGCTTATCTCAATGCCTGTCATTGCTGGTTTGTATGTCTGAATCTATATATTTGCATGTGTTTTTATCTCTCTCACTCTTTTTGCTTGTGTGTCTGGGCTGGTGTTTGCCTATCTCGATGCCTGTTATTGTTGGTTTGTAGGTCTGAATCTATGTATTTGCATCTGTTTTTATCTTTCCTGCTCTCTTTCCTATGTGTGTGAGTGGAGGTTTGCTTCTCCCAGTGCCTGTCTTTGTCGGTTTGTATGTCAGAATCTATATATTTATGTGTTTTTGACTCTCTCACTCTCTGTGCTTATGTGTCTGGGCGGGGTGTTTGCCTATTTCAATGCCTGTCATTGTTGCTTTGAATGTCTGAATCTATATATTTACATGTGTTTTTGTCTCTCTCACTCTCTGGGTCTATGTGTCTGGGCAGGAGTTTGCTTATATCAGTGCCTGTCTTTGTCGGTTTTTATGTCAGAATTCATTTATTTATATGCATTTTTCTCTCTCTCACTTCCTCCGCCGATGTGTCTGGGAGGGTGTTTGCCTATCTCAATGCCTGTCATTGTTGGTTTGCATGTCAGAATCCATATATTTATATGCGTTTTTATATGTGTTTTGTCTCTCTCACTTCCTCTGCTTGTGTATCTGGGCGGGTGTTTGCCTATCTCAATGGCTGTGATTGTTGCTTTGTATGTCTGAATCTATATATTTGCATGTGTTTTTGTCTCTCTCACTCTCTGGGCCTATGTGTCTTGGGCGGGTGTTTGCTTATCTCAGTGCCTGTCTCTGTCGGTTTGTATGTTTGAATCAATATATTTGCATGTGTTTTTATCTACCCCATTCTCCTTGCCTATGTGTCAGGGCGGATGTTTGCTTCTCCCAGTGTCTGTCTTTGTTGGTTTTCATGTCAGAATCCATATATTTATATGTATTTTTGTCTCTCTCAATCCTCTGCTTATGTGTCCGGGTGGGTGTTTGCCTGTCTCAATGCCTGTGATTGTTGCTTTGTATGTTTGAATCTATACATTTACATGTCTTTTTTATCTATCTCACTCTTTTTGCTTATGTGTTTGGGCGGGTGTTTGCTTATCTCAGTACCTGTCTCTGTCGGTTTGTATGCCTGAATGAATATATTTGCATGTGTTCTTATCTCTCCCACTCTCCTTGCGTATGTGTCTGGGCGGATGTTTTCTTCTCCCAGTGCCTGTCTTTGTCGGTTTGTATGTCAGAATCTATATATTTATATGTGTTTTTGTCACTCTCACTCTCTTTTCGTATGTGTCTGGGCGGGTGTTTGCCTTTCTCAATGCCTGTCATTGTTGAGTTGTATGTGCGAATCTATATATTTGCATGTGTGTTTGTCTCTCTCACTCTCTGGGCCTATGTGTCTGGGGGGGTGTTTGCTTATCTCAGTGACTGTCTTTGTCGGTTTGTGTGTCAGAATCTATATATTTATATGTGTTTTTGTCTCTATCACTTCCTCTGCTTATATGTCTGAGCGGGTGTTACCCTATCTTAATGAATGTGTTTGTTGATTTGTATATCTAAACCTATATATTTGCATATGTTTTTTGTCTCTCTCACTCTTTTGGTCTATGTGTCTGGGAGGGTGTTTGCTTATCTCAGTGCCTGTCTCTGTCGGTTTGTATGCCTGAATCAATATATTTGCATGTGTTTTTATCTCTCCCACTCTCCTTGCGTATGTGTCTGGGCGGATGTTTTCTTCTCCCAGTGCCTGTGTTTGTCAGTTTGTATGTCAGAGTGTATATGTTTACATTTGTTTTTGTCACTATCACTCTCTTGTCCTATAATTTTGGACGGGTGTTTGTTTATATCAATACCTTTGATTTTTGATTTGCATTTGTGACTCTCTATATTTGCATATGTTTTTGTCTCTCTCACTCTCTGGGCCTATGTGTCTCGGTGGGTGTTTGCTTATCTCAGTGACTGTCTTTGTCGGTTTGTATGTCAGAATCTATATATTTATATGTGTTTTTGTCTCTTGCACTTCCTCTGCTTATGTGTCTGGATGTGTGTTTGCTTATCTCAATGCATGTGATTGTTGCTTTGTATGTCTGAACCTATATATTTGCATGTGTTTTTTGTCTCTCTCACTCTCTTTGCCTAAGTGTCTGGGAGGGTGTTTGCTTATCTCAGTGCTTGTCTTTGTCGATTTGTATGTCTGAATCAATATATTTGCATGTGTTTTTATCTCTCCCAATCTCGTTGCCTATGTGTCTAGGCGGATGTTTGCTTCTCACAGTGCCTGTCTTTGTCGGTTTGTATGCCAGACTCTATATGTTAATATGTGCTTTTGTCACACTCACTCTCTTTGCTTATGTGTCTGGGCGGGTGTTTGCCTATCTCAATGCCTGTCATTGTCGGTTTGTATGTCTGAATATATATATTTGCATGTGCTTTTGTCTCTCTCACTCTCTGGGCCTATGTGTCTGGGCGAGTGGTTGCTTATCTCAGTGACTGTCTTTGTCGGTTTGTATGTCAGAATCTATATATTTATATGTGTTTTTGTCTCTTTCACTTCCTCTGCTTATGTGTCTGGGTGGGTGTTTGCCTATCTCAATACCTGTCATTGTCGGTTTGTATGTCTGAAAATATATATTTGCATGTGTTTTTATCCCTCCCACTCTCCTTGCCTATGTGTCGGGCGGAAGTTTGCTTCTTACAGTACCTGTCTTTGTCGGTTTGTATGTCAGAATCTATATATTTATGTGTTTTTGTCTCTCTCACTCTCTTGGCCTATGTGTCTGGGCGGGTGTTTTCTTATCTCAATGAATGTCTTTATCATTTTGTATGTCAGAATCCATATATTTATATGTATTTTTCTCTCTCACTTCCTCTGCTTATGTGTCTGGGCGGGTGTTTGCCTATCTCAATGCCTGTCATTGATGGTTTGCATGTCAGAAACTATACATTTATATGTTTTTTTGTCTCTCTCAATTCCTCTGCTTATGTGTCAGGGCGGGTGTTTTCCTATCTCAATGCTTGTCATTGCTGCTTTGTATGTCTGAATCTTTATGTTTGCATGTTTTTGTCTCTTTCCCTCTCTGCGCCTATGTGTCTTGGCGAATATTTTCCTATCTCGGTACCGGTCTCTGTCGGTTTGTATGTCGGAATCAATATATTTGAATGTGTTTTTAGCTCTCACACTCTCCGTTACTGTTTGTCTTGGCGGATATTTGCTTCTAACAGTGCCTGTCTTTGTTGGTCTGTATGTCAGAATCTATATATTTATATGTGTTTTTGTCACTCTCATTCTCTTTGCTTATGTGTCTGGGCGGGTGTTTGCTTATCTCAATGCTTGTCATCTCTCACTCTTTGTATGTGTCTCTAACTCTTTTTGCTTGTGTGTTTGGTCAGGTGTTTGCTGCTCTCAATGTCTGTCTTAGGTTACCCTAGAAATAATGGGAATATAACGAAGTAATAGGTAACATATTTTTAATGAAATAATGACATATATGATATTAGTATAAATATATGGTAGATACATTATTATACATTATTAATATCAATGATCAACTATGGACATTTTGAATATGTTCCATAAAATAGTTCACCATATTCTCTCTTAATACTATAGCTATTGTCTTCTCTTACTTCGTAATCAGTAGAATAATCATTATTCCATTTTTAGTCATACACAATTTTTACAGGTGTGTCATCGACAGGGTTAATATGCTTTTCGTCTTTGGTATTATTTGGTTCATTGACTGTATGAAAGGCCTTTCTTTTCGTCTTTGCTTTCATTTGAATGCTAATACCCGAAAGCTGACGATATGCTTTAACACTGGGTAACATGTTACCACAAGCACTAGCAAGAAGATACCCCTCTTCATCAAATATTCTTTTTATGTTGGCATTCTCTTTGAGTGCAATAATCTCCGGAGATCTCAATCTCGCATATCCACCATCATAAGAGTTGAATTTTTTTTGTACTTAAAAGAAATTCAATTTCTCACTTTCTTGAAAATGCAAGGATGAATTTTAGATAGTGTTGTCACTTACAATTATTTCATAATTTAAACAATTCTTTTTCTCAGCAC
Source organism: Artemia sp. Qi Xiang Cuo (assembly GCF_049724085.1). Classification (NCBI taxonomy): domain Eukaryota; kingdom Metazoa; phylum Arthropoda; class Branchiopoda; order Anostraca; family Artemiidae; genus Artemia; species Artemia sp. Qi Xiang Cuo. Next base: position 94,005,629 of record NC_142796.1, read on the forward strand.
TCAGGTCTAGAATAACACTATCATGTGAACATACTTTCTTAAAATGCTTCATCTTCACTTCTTAGAGATATGAGTTTTGTTTGTTGTTCCACTGTGTAAAAATACTGATTTAATACATCCAATAAACTAGGTAGTGTCGATAACCGGACATAGAGTACAAGTGTGAAAGCCGCATCGTGTCTCTGAGCAAGCATAGAGTACAATTGTTAAAACCATAAGCATATTTCATGTCATTTTAAGATACGTAAAAAAAGTTGAATAATTTCGGAGTCCAAAAAAAATTTAATCCAATAAAATAAAAAAAAGTGCTACTACAAACAATATTTTTCTAATAGTAAATTCACGACTAACATTTCTATATCATTCTCATTTTGAATTTGGAAAATATTAAATGTGATTTTTTTTATGTTTTAAGTATGTTACATGTCATTCTAAGATATGTAAAAAAAACTTGAAAAAATATAACATGTTAAAAAAAATAATAAAAAAATTTAAAAAAAACAAAAAAATTCAAAAAAATGGGGGGAGGGGGCCAAAAATTTTGGAGGGGAGGGGCCCCTTGGAGTTTGGGGACAGGGGACCTTTGGGGGCTGAGGTCCCTGATGGCTAGGGTCATTGGTGCTCATGATCCTTGACGGTTCATACTCTTATATGCCTCACTACTTGATTTGTAAGGATTTCTATGGATTGTTCTGAATTTATTTATTAAAATTCTTTTCTTGCCATCTACATCTCTCTTAGTATCAACTTTTTAGTATACTATAGCATTAGACCCTATTTTAAATTGACAACACTGTTCAAACGACACTTGTGTATTATACAGAACACATCGAAGAAGTAAAGCTAGGTCAAGTCACAATGTCATTCTATCATCGTTAACCATTATCATAGATTGAGGTTCTTTCAAATTTATAACAAATTGCCTGAGTTAACAAGCGCTTCGGGGTTACCTTAACTGCTAATCAGTTTAACCCTTTTTTTCCACCTTCATACGATCCGATCACTAATTAGGATCATTCACATCCCTATTATTCAACCAAAAATTAATATCGTTCATACAGTCCAATTCGCGAATGCCTTATCCTTTTTTGCAAATACATAGCTTTTACATAAAATGATATAAAGCCATATGCCAATCAATCAATTCTGAGTGTAGCATCCGATTCTTTAATTAGCACCGACGCATTCCTAACAAACTAGTCTGAAAAAACGAATATAAGCCCTCCAGCTGTAAACCAGTATTTCTAGAATAAGACCATCCTTTGAACATGTAATATACGGAAGTTTAATTTTGAATATTGAACCAGGAAAGAAAAAAACATGTTATGATGATGGATGAATGAACTTGCTAAAGCATATATTGTCCAAACCAGTCTGATTGCATTATACAATATCGTCCCCAGTTCCAAAACGTGTATGATCACTTTATAGGTCTATAATATAAAGGGATTAGTCGCTTTATACCATCTTGTTTTCAATCAATAGGATCATCACTACTCCCCTTGTCAATACCTCGCTCTTTAAGCCAAAGATTTTTTAGTACTTTCATAAGAGCTATTTATTCTAATTAACGGCCTTTGTGACTAAGGGGTCATTTCTAAAGAATTGGAACAAAATTTAAACTTTAGCGTAAAGAGCAAGGTATTCACTAGGAGGCGAACCCCCTAATATACGTATTAAAAATATATGAATATAAAAGTTCGTTACGTAAGTTAATTCGTAAGTTACGTATATTTTTTACAAATAAAAACGTTCGTAAATAAAATTAAACAAGTTTCGAGAAAGCCATTTAACCAAATAAAAGTAAAATTAATATGCAAATTTTGTTTTAACTATTCATGTACGGTGAGCCAAAATCAAAACCTGCATTAATTCAAAAACGTTCAAAAATTAAATAAAAAAACAAGTTTTTTTTTAACTGAAATTAAGGAGCGAAGTTAAAACTCAAAACGAACAGAAATTATTCCGTATATGAAAGGGGCTGTCCCCTCCTCAACACCTCGCTCGTTACGCTAAAGTTTGAATTTCTCACAACTCAATTTTTTTAAACAATAAAAACTTTAGCGTAAAGAGCGAGGCGTTGAGGAGGGGACAGCCCCTTTCATATACGGAATAATTTCTGTTCGTTTGAAATTTTAACTTCGCTCCTTACTTTCAGTTAAAAAACCTTGAGTTTGTTTTTATTTAATCAGGAAATATGATCAAGCTTGGGCACTCTAAATCTACCTCTTGAAGTTTACGGAGCATAGAACAATAAATCCATTGCAAGCTTAGGACTCGTCGACGGTAATTAAGCTCGGAAGATGTCTGTAAAGATCAAGTACTAAAAGATCATGAAGCTGCATTTGACAAGCAGAAGGAAAATTTTCAGTCGATGGAAACAGAACAATAAAGCTTTGGATGTAGTACCACGATATGGTTGGCATAATTCAGCGATTCCTAAGGGCAGAGAATCCGGTCTGTGGGAAGAACGTCTGCACGTTGTAAAAAGCATGCTTCCCTGTCTCGCAGCAACTGGCCATAACGAGAATAAAGACTGAAAGAATCTACCTTAAAAAAATGGACAAGTTATCCGTTTGTCGCCAGAAAATTTACATGTCTTTTTGTGACGATGGCCTTCATACGATAAAGCGCAGAAAGGTAGTGGGCTGGGCTGTCAGCTGACCTGATTATAGAACAAGAATTTATGAAGAGTCTTAAGACATCCGGACGCCTTACTGGTGGAGACAGAATGACAGAATTTCAGTAAAATCTTTGGGTTTTGTTGCGTCCTGCTTCCATTGAAGTAAACTATTTCATGCAGGAAGTTACAGGAAAGAAATACTCGACTAGCGAACAACCCAAGGAGATAGGGCTCTCAAAGGAAAAAATGGACCACGAAGACACATTGCTTGTCATAGAAAAGTCAAATTTATTCAAAGGTTGTGAAGGACTGAGATATATAGTGAATGGAATAATGGCTTCCTTAGAATCAAACACGGAAGATACTCTGAAAGTGGAAACAGTGATTCTTGATGGTATGGTCGACAAGTCAGTAAAGGATTGTGTTTTCAGAAAAAAATCACAAATAACCCTCATGACACCCAACTGGCTCACCGGATATCAAGCACATAAATGGAACCTGAAGACGATGACATTGCATTTAATTCCAATTATTTTTAAAAGTTTTTTCTTTTTATATTTGACAAAGTGAAAATAATTTGAATCAAAGTTGTCTAGTTCATTCACTAATCTTTACATTAATGAATTTTGCTAAATTATTAAATGAGACATACTTTATTTATCTTGAAGTTTTGGATTTTTTTTTCTCTTGAGCAGGGTATTCGATTAAGATGTCTTCTACACCTTAGTTCTGACGATTCATTCCTAAAAAAAACTTTTCTCCAATTAGGATTTCAGCAAAAGATAGCCGATTCTATAGAAGACGCAAGTAATTTCTATTCCGTGATACTGCAATTGCGGCTGTTTTTCAGGTGATGTCTTTTTCTTTTCCTTTCTCGTTATCTACGATCAAGATAACCCTAAAAAGGACTCCTTGCTGCTCACTAAAATAGGACATTTCGCTGATTTCGGACTTAACCCCTCTCATTTCAAACTCTAAGGGAGAATTCAAATTTTAAGGCAAAAATTTACCTGTGATACTGGTGATTCACCCATTTTACCTTCATTTGCGTTTTCTACGACCCCAGATTAACTAACCCCACAGAAGACATCCCTTCCTATGTATTATCACGAAATGAACTTTTTAGTTTTTGGCCCCTTCTCCGTACTTTAAGGGCAAATTTTGCTCATTTTGCCTGGGAGTATCGATTCCAATTTTGAATATGTTAATAAGATAATTTTTTTTCTATCGAATGGTATTGAAATCATTTTTGTTGCATTTTGTTCAAGCCCCAACTGTACTTTGACTTTACTTTTCTGGAATTACGAGCCTGAAAAGCTTGAAAAGCAAGCAAGTAACTGGAACATTGCAGGGGCGTTAAAATGGATAGGATCCGAGGTTCTCGGAATTAGAATTTTATTTTCTTCACCCGATAAAAGCGTTCCCTAGCTGTTCATTCAGCTAGCCAATTTATAGGAACTTCGACAAATTTACCGTCTTCGACAATTTAAAACTTAAACCTTGCAAAAATATTAAAACGATACATCTGACTTTAAGAAATAAGATTCAGACGTGTTCAGAGAAATAAGGTTAAACTGAAAGGGAGTTGTGTTAAGCGGGGGTAAAGTTGCGTGGGGATGGAGGTTGAGTCGAACGAAGATTCAGGTATGTGGGTTGAGTTGCACGAGGTTAAGTTAAACACGGTTGAGTTACATGCAAACCACAAAAGATGAGTTCATTCCTTTTTTAATTTTCAATTACCTTAATCCTTTTTTATCAATTTTTTTATTGGTTATTGATTTTATTAGTTTTTTTTACAAAATTTTAAGGTTGCTTTCTAATAATACAAACACAAAATTGTAATTAAAGCTTACCTTCTACAAGCATTTCCTTGCCATTTGGAACTGAGAAAGATACGTTCGACAGCTCGATTCTTGCCTCATCCGATGAGCTGATCATGAGCCTTGCAAAATTTAAACAGATAAAGAAGAATTTATAGGCTTATCAAGACAAAGACTTTTCAGTTTAGAAAAAAAGAGGTCCAAAGAAAGAAAAACACAAAAATCCATTTTCACCCCATTCAGGAACGTCTTAGCATGTGAGTTGTCTCATTAAACTCTGAAAGTACCAAGAACAGTGAAAACAAAACCCGACTTTTTAAAGTAGCTAAGTGGAAATTTAAACAAATATCAGGGCTGCCACCAAGTCTTGACCATAAAAATAGTAACTTTAAGTACATTTGAAGTAAAAAAAGTGACCAAATAGTAACCAAAAGTAAAAAAAAGTGACCATATTTAGGGACCCACAAATAACAATGACTGGTCAAGATCGCCAGCTTTGGCACCGTTACAAGTTAGCTTCAGAAAACTAGACACTGAATTCAGGTCTAGATGATCATCATTAGCTTTTTTTCCTCAGATACATTTAATTTATTCATATAAAAGAATACAATGAAAAAAAGGAGAGAAAACACAAAACAAAAGCTGAAAATTGCACAGTACTGACTTTAGAAATCACTGCCTTTAAATCACTTCTTTTTCTTGGGGAGGAGCGACGAAATCAAGCTTGCCTGCCTTTTCGACACTTTCTGCTGTAAGCACTCGTTTTTCTTGGCAGTTTCTTTTTCTTCACTTAGCCATTTCGTTGCTGCTTCAACCATTGCCTGGGCAATCCCAATTTCCACGAGGTCTTTTGCTTTTATCGCCTTTTTTAGTTTTTCATTAGCTTCCTCGATCAGCTTATCAGTAACTTTTCTTTGTTCAGTGTGATTCGATTTTATGTCTTTGAGATTTTCTTCCAATGCTTCAATCTTCTTCTTTTTGCTTGCTATCAGCTGCTTGTTTTCTTTCTGCTTGGCAAGTTTCTCTTCTCCCTCATTTCGACGCGCTTCCATTTCGTCTTTTTTCCTACGCTCATTTTGAAGATGGGCTTTGTAACTCTGACTTGAAGTCCGGTCAAGATCAAGCAGCTCTCGCGTAATTGGCAAACATTCAGGTCGGTTCCCGTATCTCTTCATACCATCACAAATCACTAGCCTTGCATTTAGCATCTTCATACCCATGCAGGTTTTATAGAACACGGACCAGAGGATCCTCCCGCTGGAATATTCCAGTGAAGCCAGCAAACAGGTCAGCCAGTGAGACGACGAACAAAACCAGAGCTTTTGTTGCAGCAGATTTTAGCAACGAAACGATTTCAGTATATCCACTGGACTTCATTAACTGTTTCTTTTTTGACGGAATGTACTTCAAAAAGAACTCAGTAAGTCCATCCCACAGCTCGAGGAGCCTCCTCGCTGCTTCTCCAAGAGTAAGCAACCGGGAGGCAACATTTTTCACAAAACGATGAACCGGAAGCCCAAGGGAACGTTGTATCTTCGTGTATTCCTCTGCACTTAGGGACCACCCGTGAAAAAAGTAGTACACACGAATTACAAGGTCAGAAACAGCCTGTCCGTGAACTTCTAAGCTTTTCAAAAAAGCATTGTGAATCATATGAATATTACAGGTGCCAACATCAATGAGGCCTCTGTCAGTACGTAGCAACTTAACCTCTTCATTAAAAAGTCGCCACACTTTCTTGTTGACATTTGGACTGTCGCTGCCCAACATCAGAAGATTAGCAGAAGGTAAATCGGCATTAGCCAAGGACTGTTGCAAATGTGCTAGCAAATCTTCTGCTGTGGCTCTTCCAACAAAGAAACTCCCCAAATGACAACAGAAAACTTTTTCTGCCAACTCAGACCAATATCGTATCATGACGTTCAGTTCTTTCACACCTTCGGCGTTTGTTGTTTCATCACATAGCAATGTGAAAAAGGAAGAGCCAATGTCTTCAAGGAGCCTTTTTCTAAAATAGAGATACAATGCTTCTGTTATTATATAACCGAGCTTGGTTCGCCCAAGACTGAAGTATTTAGCAGCAGAACCTCCAAACATTGCTCCTAAAACATCACCGAGACCATCGTACGAAGCTACTGACATATCTGATACCACATTCTTTAGAGCCCCAATCAGTTCTGCCTTTAGCGACGCATCTCTCTTTTCAATCATTTGCAGTTCAACTTGGTGATCCTTTCCGGAAGCAAGAGTCGAATGTTCACAGGCAGCAGACCTTGGCTGAAGAATTAGCTGCAAGGGATTCAGCGAAGCTCTCACATTTTCTACGTGCTTTGCTCCTTGGAAATGTCGTAGTATCGCTTGTCAACATTTAACACAACTGAAAGTCTTGCAACAAACTTTACAAAAAGCCTCTTCATAACTCTTTGTGGATGCGCACCAGTCACCCGCGCATCGTCCCGAGTCGTCGACTTTTTTTAACCAAGTGGAGTTGAACTTACACTTCCCCATTGCAAGAACCTTCAACACTGAATAAAATTAAAATATGCAAAAAAAAACAACATTAATATCTTATGAAGCTAAGAGAGGAAAGGAAATAATAAATGATAAATAAAACCAAAAAAGGGTGAGAAGACGAGGATTTTGTCAGCCAATAGTAAAATATGAAGACGAAAAACCAGCAAATATTTCGACCAGGACCTCCGCCAAGTCGTCCTCGGTGCTAAAAAAAAAAAAACAAAAGAAAAAAAAAGCCAACAAGAATCTAACCTTTTAGAGTTCACTGAATAAGATCTGAACAAACACTGAATGAAAGACCAAAGCCGAAAACAATGAAAAAAAGGATTTTACCGAAGAGATTTTGCAAGGATGTTTTGCCTAGCAATACTTTTTGCTCTTTTGCCATTTCGGTTTTCTTTAGATATGTTAATAGGTTCTCTTAAATTTGATTGGATGCAAATATCAAAAGAGTCTTTTAGTATTAAATTGTTATAAATTGGGCTTAATGAAATGTCTCCGGTGTCCCTATTTATAGCCAAATCCGTGTTTATATTGAAGTTTTGTGTTAATGCAAACGTTTACCAAGTTGTTGATGGGTCCTACCAACGTAAAATTTCCCACATGAACACGGGACTCACATGAACAAGAAAATAGAGAGCCCGTCCCCCTTGATTCAATCCTTCCAGCAATTGACAAAAAAACTTTCTACCATACATTTCAAAACTTAGTGATAAACTTGGAAAAATAAAAAAAAAACACAATCTCTCTGTTTCTTTCAAAAGTGAACCAAAATGTTAAAATTTTCCTAACTCAGGAGAAGATAAAGACGACCCTGTAGTGATTAGTGATGCCCACAGATTCCTGTCGGCAAGTGGGATATTTCGTATTTATAAGCTCTAATAACAACCTTAGGGACATATGAATGTGCAATGAATTCAAAAAAGCGCGATCCAGAGATTTGACAGTAAAAAAGATAACTTTGATTCCACATTGGCCTTGCATATTTTCGAAAATCCTACACATTTTGCTCTTTTTGAGGAGGCAACTTTAATATCTACTTTAAATGGCCTACCGCAATCTTTCAAAGAGGTAATTGAGATAAAAAAATATATAAACACGAATTTGGCTATAAATAGGGACACCGGAGACATTTCATTAAGCCCAATTTATAACAGTTTAATACCAAAAGACTCTTTTGATATTTGCACTCAATCAAATTTCAGAGAACCTATTAACATATCTAATGAAAATCGAAATGGCAGAAGACCAAAAAGTATTGCTAGGCAAAAAATCCTTGCACTATCTCTTTAGTAAAATCCTTTTTTCATTGGTATCGGCTTTGGTCTTTCATTCAGTGTTTGTTCGCATCTTATGGAGTGAACTCTAAAAGGTTAGATTCTTGTTGTTTTTTTTTTTTTTTTTTTTTTTTTTTTAGCACTGAGGAAGACTTGGCGGAGGTCCTAGTCGAAATATTTGCTGGTTTTTCGTCTTCATATTTTACTACTGGCTGACAAAATCCTCGTTTTCTCACCCTTTTTTGTTTTTTTTTATCATTTATTATTTCCTTTCCCCTCTTAGCTTCATATGTCATGTATACCAAGTGTGGTCTTAGAAAGTATTTACATTAATATCTAACGGTGCTACCAAGTGGATATTACCATGGCCTTCGTTAGCATGCCATTGAAACAGCCAAAACTGTGTCCTGGACATTCTTAAGACAAGGAATAGTATGGTTGCAACTGTGAAATGATCAAGTGAAACACAAATCATGTTTTTGTTACACTATATATGTGTAGATATGTCTACATGAGTGTCAGATGTGTATCTGACAAAACCATTTTATTACAAATTTTCGCACGTTTAAGCATTAATTGAAAAGGGAATGAAAAAAAAGTCCAAGCGCCAAGAATAAAATAAATAATCTCGCACATGGCCAACCACTACACACTATGAGGGGAACGCAGTTCATGGGCCGGATATGCTTTTCAAGGTTCCTCTTCAAAAAAGTGACTTTTAGGAACTTTTCAACAAAATAGTTATTTTTTAGGGACCTTTTTAAACATGGTGACTTTTAGGGAAATAGTGACCTCGGTGGCAGCCCTGAACTATGTATGTTTTAAAAAGTTAGAAAAATAAGAAAACCTCCATATTCGGTTACACGGTTTTGAAAAAAAAAACATCGGCAAAAGTTAGCCAAAAATGAGCCAAAAAACCGTCACAGCTGAAGAAGGTGTAGCTTCCCTTTGAAAACGTAGTTGCCTCGGAAATCAATATCTTGTCAGTGGTTGAAATTTACAAATGAAGCGTTCTCAAATTTTAGTTTCGGGTTAATCATATTGATTTTTTTATGTAAATTTTTGTTAAAGTTAAATATATATATATATATATATATATATATATATATATATATATATATATATATATATATATATATATATATATATATATATATATAAGCATGCGACAAGCTTGTTAAAGCTTACCGTATCTTGGTATTAATAAATAAATAAATATCAATATCAAATTCAACTAATTAATTGGGCTAATTCATTTTTACAGATAAACGTGACAACAGTGATCATAAAGCAAACTTTCGAGATCATAAAAAGAAAAATCTAATAAAATCGAAGCGGTTTCAAGGTATGAAAAGACCAAGGATTGGATTTTGATGTCATTGGTAATTGAAAAAACTATAAAATAAAATTTATGTTAAAATAAATATAGTTGAAATTATTCAATAAAAGTAAAAAAAAATCAAAAGAAGTGGCACTGGTCTTATTTGATAAACTTGAGTTTTTAGATGCTTAAATAAACCAAAAAACGTACCTAGGATTAGACAGCGTAGATGACTTGTCACCACAAAGAGGCTGATCACCATCTGAGGTACTCTCAATACTTTCTGTAGAATCAGTCCTTGAAAACCATTTAAACAGATATAGAATAAGAGATTCACTCGAAACTCAATAATAAGCTATTCAACAAAATATGTTAAAACCCTGACAAAATCGCAGAATATACTAAAATAGCAAATAAATTTTAAATGTTTTCACTTTTATAACTTTAGAAAATCAAATATTATTCACATTTTAAGGAATAAATATCAGCATATGTATAGTAAAGTGACAATGCCCAATTTATTTGTATTTTTTCAGTAAAGTGGAAATTATGTTCTGGCCTTGGGACGGCATAGGGGTTTTGATCCCTACTCATGTTAATTTCTGCTCGTTTTGAGTTTGACTCGGTTATTTATTGTAATTTCTGTTCGTTGGGTTTCATTTATTTATCGATGCTGATTTGTGGCTGTTTTACGCTTGGTAGATTATTTTACTTTATTTTTGCTCATTTTTGGTTTAATGGAGTTCTTTACTTTTCGTTGAAAAAATTTATTTAGTGGAAAAAGTTTTAAATTATTTTCTGTTCGTCTTATAATGACATAGTCTTTTCAGGGAAAAAGAAAATAATAGTTTAAGTCTTTTCGGTTTTTCTTTAAGAATTTATAGCTTGGCCGGCTATTTGTATGCTGGAGAAATTTTTTCAACAATTTTGAACAACATACACCCTTTTCCAAATGAGGACAAAAAACAGCAGTGTTTAGTTTAGTTTTATACCTCCTCTAGTTGACCTGAAATAGAAAACTTGATACCATTCTAAAAAAAAATCTATATATGATCTTTGACAGCTAGGATAAACTTACACTCTTTCGATTTTAAGAGCAGAAGTAGTAATAGAAGTAGCTCCAAAAGTTTTAACATAATACCGTCAGTCGCTCTTCGGATAGTGCTGAGATCCCTAATTGGCAATTAGCATTAACACAGTATATTTCGATTTAATCTTAATGCAATATTTAGTTTTTAAACACTATATGGCAAATTGCATAACTGTGGGGGGTTGACCTACACAATAGCCCTAGAGATACATTTACAAGACCGTTGTAAATGTATCAAATGTATCGCTATGTTGAACAAAATAGCTATCTTAAATTTTGATCGGAAGTGTTGGGAAAGTTATGAGCTAAAGAGGAGGGCTGATTGCCCTCCAATCACTTTTGCCTCTTAAAAAGGGTATCAAAGCTTTTGAATTTCAAACCAAATTAGCTTTTTTAAAATATCTATGACATTCCTTGCTATGATAGAGCAGCACTGCCTATGATATTGCTTATATGCCCTTTTAATACTTGCATGCATATAGTTTTTTCTTTTAATTGAAACTCCCCTTAAACGTTTCAACTTAATGCCCTTAAGTGTCAGTAGTCACAGTAACCGTAGAAGTAGTATCAAAAGTATACACATACAAATAGTGTCTTCTGGCTAGATCAAAATATATCACAACTTACCCTGAAAGGTCTATCTTAATAATTTAAGCCGTTATTGTGATACTGCTTTGTCACCCTATTGATAATCTACATAATCATAGTTCGTTTCGATTTAGTTCAGCATCCACCTAAATATTCCATGAAAGCTGTACCTTAATACCCTTAGCTTGTGCAGTAGCAATAGTTGTAGTGGCAGTAGGAGCATTAGTAGTAGTATGCACATGGCACTTGTTTTTCAACATCTCCTTCAATACACGATGAAATTTTTAAATTAAGACCATCAACCGGTCCTGAAGCACTGCTGATATGTCCTCTTGACAACCTATGTGAGCAAAGTGTTTCGATTTATTTCGAAACAGTTACAATATTGCCCAAAAATTTCGCCTTAATACCCTTAGATTTATTAGTAGTATTTGTAGTACCAGTAGTTATAGTAGTAGCAGTAGTAGTAGAGTTAACAGTAGTAGTCTTAGCTTTAGTAGCAGTAGTAGTAGTAGTAATAATAATGATAGCAGCAGCAGTAGTAGTTGTAGGAGTAGAAGCAGCAGCATTATGATGCAAATATTATTATTTGGTTAGTTCAATATCCCCCACATCAAGCGTTGTAAGTTTTAGTTTCACATAAGAAACTGTTCCTAAGATATTGCTGATATGCCCTTTTGACCACCTCCGTAAGGATGGCAGGTTGTCATTCGTACAACAGAAATTTTCAGAAATATCCCCTGAAAATTTTACCTTTATACCCTTGTGCATAATCGTTATAGTAGCCACAGCAGTAGTATAACTACTCAACTTCATACGATTAGCCATTGCTATGACATTGTCGATTTCTTCTTTTTTAAGCTGTACAGTCGTATACTGTAATTGCGATAAAAATAGTAATTAGAGCAATAGTAATTATCATTATTATTTTATTTATGCCCACTACAGAACAAAGGAAAGGTAGCGGAGTAAATAATCAACAAAAGAAAAAAAGAACAGTAGTAGCAGTAGTAGTAGTAGTAGAACTAGTAAACTTTGCAGTAGCAGTAGTAGTGCGCAAATATTACCTTTTTGTCAATTGATCATCCCCTTTAAGCGTTCTCTGAGAGTTCCAACTTAATGCAAAAATCAATTATCAAGATGCGTTCTTTCGACAATCTAAATACAAATAGTCTCTTTTCTTGGTTCGAATTTATCATCAATATTCTCTCAAATTTTATTTTCATAGACATAGCCTTAATAGTACTATTATCACAGTAGTTTCAGTGGTATGAAAAGTAGTTACAGTGTTAGCGTTGTATTAGCAGTAGTAGTGGCAGCAGAATTATTTGCGGTAGTAGCATGTGCATATTTCCTTTTGATCAGGCGAACATCGCTTTTGTGATGCCCTGGAAGTTTTACCTTGACATGGTAAGCCGTTCCAAAAATATTGTTGATGTGCGCTTTTGACACTCTTTTCATCCCCTTTTCACCTTAATGCTCTAAGCTTTACAAGTTGCAATATTGAAGTAGTAGTTGGAGTAGTTTAGTAACAGTAGTAGCATACGAAAAAGTAGGATTGGTATTAGTTTCAAGCATATATTACCTATTTGTCAATTCATCTTCTCCTTTAAATATTCTCCGAAAGATTCAACTTAATACCCAAATCAATTCTCGAGATACATCCTTTTGAGAATCTACATACACATAGTGTCTTTATTTAATTCAATTTCCCCCTCAATATTCTATCAAATTTTCACCTGCATACGTGTAGCCTTAACTGTACTAGTATCATAGTAGTAGTGGTAGTATTAGGAACAGTAGTAGCAGTAATAGTGTATAATTACTAATAGTAACAATAGTAGCAGCAGTATTAATATGAGTAGTAACAGGTACATTTTCCCTTTTGGTCAACTGAACATCCCACTCATGATACCCCCGAAGTTTCCTCTTGGTATGATAAGCCGTTCCAAAAATATTACTGATACGCCCGTATCAGCATTCTGTATACACGTAGCATGTTTTGATTTAGTTAAAATTTGCACTTTACTGAAAAAATTTAATTTTTTTTACTTTTATAACTTTAATAAATCAAATAAAATTAATATTTTGATTACTAAATATCAGTGTATGTATATTAAACTGACAATGCACATTCATTTGTATTTTTTTCAGTAAAGTGCAAATTTGATTTAATCTTAAGGCAAAATTTAGTTTTTAAACATAATGGGCAAATGGGATGGTGGGCGTGGGAGGTGACTAGTGGCCCTCTAATCATTTTCGACTATTAAAAAGGGCATTAGCCCTTTCTATTTTCAAACGAATGAGCCCTTTTCGAAGTTCCTAAGACTTACAACACATGACCTGAGGGCTGTGAAGGGGTTGTCATCCTCAAAGACATAATGTCCGGACCCTTCAGTTACTTTGCACAAAATAACTATCTCAAAATTGATTAGATGTGTTTGGGGAAATGGTGAGCGTAAGAGGGGGGTTACTTACCATCCAATCACTTTCAACTATTAAAAAGGGCACTAGCCGTTTCAATTTCCTATCGAATGATTCCTTTTTGAAGTTTCTACGACAACGCTTTCTATAAAAAAAACAAACTTATATGCCCCCAAGGCAGAACTTAAAACCCGTGGAAGGGGTGTTAGTTGCCCTCCAATCACTTTTGACTATTAAAAAGAGCACTAGCCGTTTCAATTTCCAATCAAGAGAGCCCTTTTTGACGTTTCTACGACAGCGCTTTCTATAAAAAAAACCTTATACGCCCCAGGGCATAACTTACAACCCTTGCCCCGACGGCTGCGTGTAAGGGGGAGGGGGTTGTCATCCTGAAAGACCTAATTTCAAGAACTTTCAACTACGTTGAACAAAATGGCTATCTCAAAATTTTGATTGGAGGTGTTTGGGGAAATGGTGGACGGGAGAAGGGGGTTACTTGCCCTCCAATCACTTTCAACTATTAAAAAGGGCACTAGCCCTTTGAAAGGGCAACGAGCATTTTTTGAAGTTTCTACGACAAAACTTTCTATAAAAACCTTATATGTCCCCAGGGCATAACTTACAGCTCTTACCCTGAGGGCTGTGGGGGAGTGTCCTCCTGAAAACATAATTTCTATCTGGAAATCAATTACGCTGAAAAAAATGGCTACGGTATCTAAAAATTTTGATTGGATATGTTTGGAGAAATGGTGGGCGTGGAAAAGGTGTTGGTTGCCTTTCAATCACTTTCGACTATCAAAAAGGGCACAAGCCACTCCAATTTCCAGTTTAATTAGCCTTTTCGAAGTTTCTACGACAACTCCTTCGATACAAAGTGCCCTGGTCTAAGACCAAGGCATATGATATCCTCATCCTTAGTAGTACAAGCTACAAAGGTATTAGTTTTAGTGATAGCAGTAGTAGGCAGCAGTAGTTGTAGTAGTAGTAGCGTGAAATTTTGGTCAACTCTTTTTGTCAATTGATCATCTCCCTTATCATTTTCAGAAAATTCCAAATTAATATACTCAGTCATTCCTGAGGGACACCCTTTAGACAATCCATATATACATAACATGTTATGATGTAGTTCAAAACTCCCCTCAAAATTCCCTGAAAGACTCATCTCAGTGCCCTTCGTATTTTGGGAAAGTAGAAGTCAAACATGCATACCTCTTCTCAATAACATACAATACATGTAAATAACGAAAAAATTGCATAGCTTGCAGCCCTTGCCCTGAGACCTGACATCCCCAAACACATAATTACTGATCTTTTAAACAATGCTGAAAAAAATTGATGTCTCAAAAATTTGTTTGAATGTTTGTTATGAAAAATGATAAGCGTGGGGGGGAGTCTGTCAAATCACTATGTCTCTTAAAAACGGCACTATAACTTCCAATTTAAAATCAAGTAAGATCCATCTGAATTTAATACGACCACCGATTCCATAAGAACCTTTTGTACCCCCAGGGCATGACTTAAAGCCCTTGTCCCAGGGTTCTGGGGGTTTGTTCCAACTTTGGAGGCATTGCTATATGTTCTTTGGACTATTTTGAACAAAATTACCATCGCACAATTTCAATCAGACACATTTGGAGAAAAGAGGAGTAGTCGGGGGGGGGGGGGAGTTGACCACCGTCAGTATTGACTCTTAAAAGGGGAATAGAACTTAAAATTTCGACCAAATGAGCCACCTTTAAAGTTTATAATCATCCTTTCCATAAGAACCTTAAATGTCCCGGGGGCATAACTTACAACCCTCGCCGGTAGGCTCTGGTTAGCTGCACTCTGATCAATTTGACTCTTAAAAAGGGCATTAGAACTTCTGATTACTGGTCCAAAAAGTCCCTCCAAAGCATATACGACCACCCTCTCTAAAAGAATCTTACATGCCCCAAGGGCATAACTTACAATCCTTGCCCTGAGAGCTGTAGGGGGAAGGTGGGGGGGGGGTTGGTCTTCCTCACCAACAAGATTTCCGGACCCTTCAACTACGGTGAACAAAGTTGTTATCTCCAAATTTTGGAGGGCTTAAGGGAAATGATGAGGGTGGAGGGAGGGGGGGAGGGGCTGGTTGCTCTCAAATCACTTTGACTCTTAAACAGGGCATTATGACTTCCAATTTCAAATAAAATGAGCCCCGTCTAAAGTTTATCCGACCGGCCATTCCATAAAAACTTTATATGCCCTCATGGTGTTGCTTACAACACTATCCCCAGGGCGCCGGGGGGTTGTGTTAATCCTAGAGGCATTATTATATGTTTTTTGGACTATTTTGAACAAAATTGTATCTCATAATTTCTATCAGATACGTTTGGTGACAGGAGGGGTTGTCATAGGGGGAGGGGGGAGAGAAATGCCCTCAATCACTTTGAACGCTTAAAAACTTAAGAACTAGAAGTTCCAATTTTCAACCAAATGAGCCTCTTCTAAAGTTAAACAACCATCCCTTCCATAAAAACCTTAAATACCCCGTAGCATGACTTATAACCCTCGCCCCCAGGCTCTGGTGGTTTGTATCAACCCCAAAAGCCATGTTATATGATCTTTGGACTATTGTGAATAAATGACTGTCTCAAAATTTTTATTCGATGTATTTAGGGAAAACACGATGTGTTGAGGGGGGATAGCTGCCCTCAGATCATTTTGACTCTTAAAAGGGTACTCGAAATTCTGATTACCAATCCAATGAGTCCCGTCTGAAGTATATACGACCAATCTTTTTATAAGAACCTTATATGCCCCCAGGGAATAACTTAAAACCCTGCCCAGGGAGCTGTGGCGGAGGGATTGTCTACCTCAAAGACATAATATCCGGATCCTTCGACTATAATGAACTATCTCCAAATTTGCCATCTCCAAATTTTGATTGGACGTCTTTAAAAGGCACTATAACTTCCAATTTCAAATCAAATGAGCCTCATCTGAAGTTTATACGGCCACCCATTCCATAAAAAACCTTATATGCCCCCCAAAACATGACTTTATCCCAAGGGCACTTGGGGGTTGTGTCAACCATAGAGGCATTGTTATATGTTCTTTGAACTATTTTGAGCAAAATTGCTATCCCATAATTTTAATCAGATTCGTTTGGTGAAGAGGGCTAGTTGGGGAGGGGGGGGGGCTTACTGTCCTCCGTCACTTTTGAATCTTAAAAGGGAACTAGAACTTCCGATTTTAGACTAAATGAGTCTCCTCTAAAGTTTATACAATCATCTCTTCCATAAAAACCACAAATGCCTCCGGGGCATAACTTACAACCCTTGCCCCTGGGCTCTGGGGGTTTATTTCAACCCCAAAATCCTTTTAATATGATATTTAGACTATTTTGAATAGAATGGCTATCGCAAAATTTCTATTAGATGCATTTTGGAACAATACGACGTGTGTGTGGGGGGGGGGGCAGCTGCCTTCCAATCACTTTGACTCTTAAAAAGGGCACTAGTGCTTCTGATTAACAATCCAATGATCCCCCTCCAAACTCCAAAAAACAATATGTACCCCCAGGGCATAACTTACGACCCTTGCCCCGAGGGCTAGGGGGGTTGTCATCCTCGAAGATATAATTTCCGGAGCTTTCAACTACGTTGAACAAAATGGCCATCTCAAAATTTTTATTGGAAGTGTTTTACGAAATGATGGGCGTGGTGGAAGGAGGCATTTGCCCTCCGATCACTTTCGACTGATAACAAAGACACTAGTCCTCTCAATTTCCAATCAAATGAGCCCTTTTTGAAGTTTCTACGACAACGCGTTCTACAAAAACCTATTATACCCCAGGACATAACTTACAATCTTCGCCCGAAGTGCTGTGTGGGGGTTGTCATCCTCCAAGACATAATTTCCAGACCTTTCAACTACGTTGGAGAAAATAGCTATTTCAAAATTTTGAATGTAGTTTCTACGACACTTTCTATAAAAATCTCATATGCCCTCAGGGCATAACTTACAACCCTTGCCCTGAGGGCTCTAAGGGGGTGTCATTCTCAAACACATAATTTCCAGACCTCTCAACTACGTTGAACAAAATAGCTATCTCAAAATTTTGATTGGATGTGTTTGGGAAAAGGGTGAGCATGAGAGAGGGGTTAGTTGCCCTTCAATCACTTTCGACTATTAAAATGGGCACTAGTCCTCTCAATTTTCAATCGAATGAGCCCTTCTTGAAGTTTCCACGACAACGCGTTCTATAAAAACTTTATATGCCCCCAAGGCATAACTTACAACCTTCGCCCTAAGGGCTGTGTGGGGTTGTCATCCTCAAAGACATAATGTCTAGCCCTTTCAACTACGTTGGAGAAAATGGCTATCTCAAAATTTTGATTGGATATGTTTTGGGAAAGGATGGGCGTAGGAGGAGGGTTAGTTGCCCTCCAATAACTTCCGACTATTAAAAAGGGCATTAGCCGTTTCAATTTCCAATCGAATGAACCCTTTTTGAATTTTCTACGGCGCTTTCTATAAAAATCTTATATGCCCCCAGGGCATCACTTACAACCCTTGCCCTGAGGGCTGTAGTGGGGTGTCATTCTCAAATACATAATTTCCGGACCTCTCAACTACATTGAACAAAATCGCTATCTCATGTCACTCGTTTGGCACCTTCAAAATAATTTAAAGAAATACTTTGATGACTAGATGCCTTTTGCGGAGGTATGAATTGTGTTTTTGGAATATTTTGGCAGTAAGTTGATAGATTGAATGACTGTATATTGCTTTTAAATTGTATACGTTTTTGTGTAACCTATTAAGCTTCATTGTTAAAGAGACTACGGGCAAGTAAAACTAATATTGAGCTGGAGTATTGGAATTGAAAACTAAGGAGCCTTTTTTAAAAAGAAAATTAAACAAAGAAAAATAAGTAAGTAAACAAAAGTAATACAACAAATTTATCCATGAAGAACATGAATAAATTAATGATAAGAAAAGAACAAACTTTTTAGTTCCGGAATCTTTATCCAGGATTTCAAGCAGTTCAGCAATACGATGAGTAACACCAGCCATACCAGCAAACTGATTTGACAAGTCTACCAGAGAGCTGAAGGTACTGATCAGATATATGCAGACAAAGGCATTCTAAAAGTACAATAATAAATATAATCAAGTAGATAATAAATTATAATAAGAAATATATCAAAATACATTATAAGGTATAACCAAGTATCATAAAAGTATAATATGGTACAAACGTAAAATAAAGTGTAATAATAATAATAAAAAAAATTTAATAACAATATAAAAATAATTCTCTATAATAATATTAGCACAAAGAGGCAGTCACTAATAAATATCTTAATGGGAAGATACGATTTTAGGAACAAATTAGCTGAAATACAAGTCTCAGCGACCTAGACAGGTGTTTTCTTTAACTTTGCAAGCCTTACAAAAAAAATTTAAACTTGACTGAAATAAGGGAGGAGCCTCAACTGGGAATTAAAGTTAGTCTACATTCAAGAACATTTCAAAGTAGACAGTTTTTTATACGATTCTACTTTTCCGTTGACATAAACCAAAACTAAATCTTGGCATTACTTTCAAGCAGGGCTTGCTCTCTCCTCTTAATCTCCTTAAAACCTTCCAGTGAATTAACATTTGCAAATACTCAAACGTTAATGCGTAATCCACATCGTTGATTTTCATTAAAGGTAATACCGGGGCCAGACTTCATATTACTCAATTTTTTCTTATACGACTAATACGAAACTAAAACCGGGGACAGTTGCAGCACTGCTTTAAAGAAACTGCCATTAGCAAAACCTAGCAACGAAACAACATTATTACTTAACTTTCCCGACAATTTATCCTAAAAAAAAGTGTTAGCTTTAATTTAGACAAATATAACCATTCCACATGGCAAAACTCAAAATTAAAAGAAAAACTCTCCGCTCTCGAACATTTCCCAAATCCACGTTAGTTTTCAAAATTCCAAAAGAACTACCATTTGTACCCCCCCCCCTCTCTCTCTCTCTCTCTCTCTCTCTCTCTCTCTCTCTCTCTCTCTCTCTCTCTCTCTCTCTCTCCCTCTCTTCACTTCCGGCCTTGCAGGATAAACATTATGTTGATTCTTTTTTTTTTCAAATTTTTGTAGAATAGATGAAACCTGAACTGAGTTCTGAATTGATTAGAAGAAAAAAAAGCATAGTAACAATTACCAGCACTTCCTTGACTACGCTTTAATATTGTTTAAAACACACTAATCATACCTCACTTATGACAGCAGATAAAGACGAGGCATCCAAATCATCATAAACTCCAGTAAAAATCGGTACAGCTATTACCAGATAACTCAAAATACTTCCAATATAGTCAAAACAATTAATTGCGGAATTAAGTAGATATTGTCTCTTTATGAGTCGACCTGAAATCTTCAAAAGTCGCTCAAGACGCGAATCACATTTGTCCAGTTCAATATCGGCACCGTCATGGAATGCCAGAGATTCGGCGTTGGATCGAATCTGCATGTGCTTAAATCTAAAATCAAGAGGCAGCAATTAACAATGGTACGCATTATTTACGGGGGGAGGCTCTTTTACTATTAAAAAATACTATAGCAAATAATATTATAGCCTAACTCGAAAAAAAATGCACCCGGTAGATTTTAGATTAGCAAAGATTCAAATTAGCAAAGTAGCAGGCTGAAGACTCAAGAATTTGGAGACTCACATTTTGCAGTCAGAATTCCAATTCTCACTGTCTCTCTTACAAGCTTACGGTTGCATGGTCGATTTAATGATGCTTACTTGTTCCTTCTTATTCATCTATAACCTTGTTCATCTGGATCATGATTCTACAGATAAGATGGCGTGTTTCTTCTCGCTCGTGGTTCTCCCTGTCATTATTATTGGTCTTAAGGACTTATCTCTTGGAAAAACCATGATTTGGGAAAGTTTTTTTTTTTGACGAAAATAAGGCATTATTTTTACCTTAGTGTCATATTTATTTTGTGTTAATTTTGGATTTTGTGTTGATTATGTGTTTTCATCAGACCATCTTCATAGGGAGAGGGAGGGGGCTATACTAAAATATGAACAGGCATATTTATGAGCATGTAAAAGTACACATTTTTCAACAACTCTTTCTGGCTCCTAAGAACCCTTAATTTTGTGAAAAGCTCATTAATAGAAAATTCACTTCTCTCGCAGATCAGTTTGGCCTTTTTTGTTTGACGTAAATAAGGCATTTTTTTTACCTTAGTTTCATATTTATTTTGTGTTGATGTTGGATTTTGTGTTTATTATGTGATTTGATCACACCATCTTCACAGGGAGAGGGGGGGGCTACACTAAAGTAAGAACAGGCATATTTATGAGCATGTAAAAGGATACATTTTTTAACAACTCTTTCTAGCTCCTAAGAACCCTTAATTTTGTGAAAAGCTCATTAATAGAAAATTGACTTCTCTCGTACATCAGTTTGGCCTTTTTTGTTTGACGTAAATAAGGCATTATTTTTACCTTAGTTTCATATTTATTTTGTGTTGATGTTGGATTTTGTGTTTATTATGTGATTTGATCACACCATCTTCACAGGGAGAGGGGGGGGGGCTACACTAAAGTAAGAACAGGCATATTTATGAGCATGTAAAAGGATACATTTTTTAACAACTCTTTCTAGCTCCTAAGAACCCTTAATTTTGTGAAAAACTCATTAATAGAAAATTGACTTCTCTCGCAGATTAGTTTGGCCTTTTTTGTTTGACGTAAATAAGGCATTTTGTTTACCTTAGTTTCATATTAATTTTGTGTTGATGTTGGATTTTGTGTATTGATCAGACCATCTTCACAGGGAGAGGGGGGGGGCTACACTAAAATATGAAAAGGCATATTTATGAGCATGTAAAAGGATACATTTTTTAACAACTCTTTCTAGCACCTAAGAACCCTTAATTTTGTGAAAAGCTCATTAATAGAAAATTGACTTCTCTCGTACATCAGTTTGGCCTTTTTTGTTTGACGTAAATAAGGCATTATTTTTACCTTAGTTTCATATTTATTTTGTGTTTGATTTAGGATTTTGTGTTGATTATGTGTTTTGATCAGACCATCTTCACAGGGAGAGGGGGGGGGGGGGCTACACTAAAATATGAACAGGTATATTTATGAGCATGTAAAAGGATACATTTTTAACAACTCTTTCTAGCTCCTAAGAACCCTTAATTTTGTGAAAAGCTCATTAATAGAAAATTGACTTCTCTCGCAGATCAGTTTGGCCTTTTTTGTTTGACGTAAATAAGGCATTTTTTTTACCTTATTTTCATATTTATTTTGTGTTGATGTTGGATTTTGTGTTTTGATCAGACCATCTTCACAGGGAGATGGGGGGGCCTACACTAAAATATGAACAGGCATATTTATGAGCATGTTAAAGGATACATTTTTAACAACTCTTTCTAGCACCTAAGAACCCTTAATTTTGTGAAAAGCTCATTAATAGAAAATTGACTTCTCTCGTACATCAGTTTGGCCTTTTTTGTTTGACGTAAATAAGGCATTATTTTTACCTTAGCGGCATATTTATTTTCCGTTTGATTTACGATTTTGTGTTGATTATGTGTTTTGATTATACCATCTTCGTAGGGAGAGGGGGGGATGGCTTCAGTAAAATATGAACAGGCATATTTATGAGCATGTAAAAGGATACATTTTTTAACAACTCTTTCTAGCTCCTAAAAACCCTTAATTTTGAGAAAAGCTCATTAATAGAAAATTGACTTCTCTCGTACATCAGTTTGGCTAATGAATTGACCTGAACATTAACTAAACTAGTCTATTTTAAAGTACCCCGCCCCTACAATTATATATCCTTAATTATATCCATTTTCAAACATTAAAGAAAATTATACAAGGTCTTCAAAATTCAAAAAACAGAAGGATCCTCTGGGAAGCTTGTTTAAGGTAGTGAACAAGCATAAATCTTTGAATATTTCGATCATGTAGGAATCATAGAACATAGATTACCAGAGAACGAAAGGTATAAAGAAGTTCTGATGAGACAAACCTTAACCATGGAACACAGCATAGAGGCCCTCATACAGAAACTTAAACTCAAGGATGGCCCAAGGGGGGGTCGAGGCAGGGCTGCGATGGGTGTTACAATTTTACTAAATTCAGTACATTTTCCTCCGACCTGTACATCTGTACAACTTTTTTTTAAGTCGGTAAAATTCAGCACAGTTTGCCGAATCGGTACGAATTTAGTACATTTAATACAAAACTCAGTGATTTTTCTTGATGACCAATATTAGGACTCACAATTTCTTTCTCTCTTCTTCTGTAATCTGAAGGGACTCTATGGGCTCTGTGCAAACGTTTCTTATCAACTATTCGTTTCATGATGTTTGTATTAAATTTAACACTCTAAAAGCGAAGCTAATTCAATTCCATCGTTGAAGTAGACCTATTGAAGCATACTTCAGATTTGACCCGTTGGTAATACTTAAATACATAGTTGTAGGCTATACACTACTGATTATTTTTATGTTGCTTATGATCAGGTCAGGAATGGACTTTATGGAAAAAGGGGTAAAATTGCAACTATGGCAATGCAGACTTAAACAGTTTAATAACATTTCATTCAGGTAGATTTGTGTTAAAGATTTACGTTTTCAAATAATTTAGCTACTATGAAAGTGAATACATCACTTGATGTATTTTTTATGCTCTTCCAAAATTCAATAATTACTTTTGAGGAAATTAAATTTTGAGCCCTGTGGACTTGTGGTCAAAACAGCGAGACTCGCGTGTTCCATTTTTAAAACTACTGTGAGACTAATGGACCACATTCACCACCCTGAGAGTATCGTTCGAAGGGAGATGCGCATGTTGCCCAAATCGCGACGCGCACGGCTAATGCGCGTGACACACTTAGTTTTGCGACACACGCATTACTAAGTCATGGCAGTCGTTTATTTTGGCCTCAGCTAGGTTCAATGCGCTCATTTCGGCTAAAGGCAGTCCCATTTGTTTTTCCTCGATCTGGAACCAAATTTTGATTTTCCCATTAAAAAAAAAAAAAAAGAAAACGTGCGTGTTGGCACTACAGAGTTACATTGGTAGCTCCCAGTAAAGAAAGCAAACTCATTTGATTTTACCTTAAAGATCTACCAACCTCATTAATCAAGTTTTTGTAAACGGAAGACAGGCAGGATCGATACAAGTTACAAGGGTGTATTGCTGTTATCGGTGCTAAAAGTAAAAATTCCCATCTAATAGTATCTATAGTTAATCTAAAGCTGTAATTAAGGAAGGGTAACTACCTTTTTGAGAAGTTACGACGTTGGTAGCCTCCAGGATGAGAATTTGAGAGTAACTTCCCAGCAACAGTAGAATACTAAACTAGAGAATCTAAAACCTCTACAATTTGGGAGACGGATGGAATAATTTTAGGAAAATAGTTTGTGAAGTAGTAGATGGTGTCCTAGGGATGGGAGTTATAAACGCAGCTATGAATATCATAGGCAGCGCGCTAGCGCTGCCTAAGTAAAGAACGATGTGGGCACGATGTGTTGTTTTTTGGTTCTTTATACCAGGCACTTCGCATCGAAGGAGTTGTCGTAAAAACTTCGAAAAGGGCTCATTCGATTGGAAATTGGAGGGGCTAGTACCCTTTTTAATAGTCAAAAGTAATTGGAGGGCAACAAGCCCCTCCCCACGCCAATCATTCCCCAAAAACAGACAATCACAATATTGAAATAGCCATTTTGTTCAGCATAGTATACTCCAAGATAGAAAATATGCTTTTGAGGAGTATACTCGCCCAAAACCCTCAGGGAAAGGGTTCTAAGTTATGCCCTGGGAGCATATAAGATTTTTAAAGAAGGTGTTGTCGTAGAAGCTTCAAAACAGGCTCATTCGATTGTAAATTCAAAGGGGTAGTGCCGTTTTTAATAGTCGAAAGTGATTGGAGGGCAACTAGCCCCCCCCCACGCCCATCATTCCCCCAAACACATCCAATCAAAAATTTAAGATAGCCATTTTGCTCAGCGTAGTTGATTTCCAGATGAAAAATGTTTTTGAGGAGGACACTCCCCCACAAACTTCAGGGCAAGAGTTTTAATTTATGCCCTGATTGCATATAAGGTTTTATAGAAGGCTTTGTCGTAGAAACTTCAAAAAAGGCTCTTTCGATTGGACACTCAAATGGTTAGAGCCGTTTTTAATCTAAGAAAATGATTGGAGGGCAACTAGCCTCCCCCTCCCACGCCCATCATTCCCCCAAACACATCCAATCAAAATTTTGAGATAGCCATTTTGTTCAGCGTAGTTGTTTTCCAGATAGAAAAACCGTTTTTGAGGAAGACACTCCCTCACAACTCTCAGGGTAAGGGTTTTAAGTTATGGTCTGGGGACATATAAGGTTTTTATAGAAGGCGTTGTCGTAAAAACTTCAAAAAAGGCTCATTCGATTGGAAATTCAAAGGGCTAGTACCCTTTTTAATAGTCGAACGTGATTGGAGGGCAACTAGCCACCCCCCACGCCCATCATTCCTCCAAACACATCCAATCAAAATTTTGAGATAGCCATTTTGTTCAACGTAGTTTTAAGTTCTGGAAATCATACCTTTGAGCAGGACACTCCCCCCCCAGTCTTCAGGGCAAGGGTTATAAGTTATTCCCTGGGGGCATATAAGTTTTTATTGAAATCTTTGTCGTAGAAACTTGAAAAAGGGCTCATTTGATTGGAAATTCAAAGGTCTAGTGCCCTTTTTTATAGTCGAAAGTGATTTGAGGGCAACTAGCCCCCTCTCTCACCCACCTTTTCCCCGAACACATCCAATCAAAATTTTTAGATACCCATTTTATTCAGTGTCTTGGATTTCCATATAGAAATTATGTTTTTGAGGAGGACACTCCCCCACAGCCCTCAGGGCAAGGGTTGTAAGTTATGCCCTGGGGGCATATAAGGCTTTTACTGAACGCGTCGTCGTAGAAACTTCAAAAATGACTCATTTGATTGGAAATTGAAATGGCTAGTGCCCTTTTTAATAGTCGAAAGTGATTGGAAGGCAACAAACACCCCTTCCACACCCACCATTTCCCAAAACATATCCAATCAAAATTTCTAGATAGCCATTTTGTTCCAAAAATGTTAAAGTTCAGGAAATTATACCTTTGAGCAGGACACTCTCCCCATAGTCTTCAGGGCAATGGTTAATAGCTATGCCCTAGGGGCATATAATATTTTTATTGAAATGGGCAACTCACACCCTTTTCACGCACATCATTTCCCCAAACACATCCAATCAAAATTTTGAGATATACGTTTTGTTCAACGTAGTCGAAAGTTCTGGAAATTAGGTCTTAAACCCCATCAGAGCTTTCAGTGCAAGGGTTGTAATTTGTGCCCTGGGGGCATATAAGGTTTATATAGAAAGTTGTTGTAGAAATTTCAAAAGGGACTCATTTGATTAGAAATTGGAATTCCCCTTTTTAACAGTCGAAATTAAGTGGAGAGTAATTAAACCCTCTCTCACGCCCTCCATTACCTCAAAAACATTCAAACAAAGCTTAGAGATAGTCATTTTGTTCAACGTAGGTGAAAGTTCTGGAAATTATGTATTTAAGGATGACAAACCCCCGAGAGTCCCCAGGGCAAAGGTTGTAAGTTATGCCCAGGGGCCAGATAACGTTTTTAATGATATAGGTATTTTAAAAAATTCAATAGGGGCTCATTCAGTTGAAAATTGATAGAGATAGAGCCCTTTTTAATAGTTTAAAGTGATTGGACGGTAAATAACCCCTCTCTCACGCCCACCATTCCCATAAACACAATTAATCAAAATTTTCAGATAGCCATTTTGTTCAACGTAGTAGAAAGTACTGGAAATTAGATCTGTGGGGATGACCACCCCCCCCATCCAGCCCTCAGGGCGAGGGTTGTAAGTTATCCCCTGGGGGCATATAAGGTTTTTATTGAAAGCGTTGTCATAGAAACTTCAAAAGGGTTCATTTGATTGGAAATTGAAAGGACTAGTGCCTTTTTTAATAGTTGAAAGTTATTGAAGAAAGAGTAACGCCCCTCTGACGCCCACTATTTTCCACGGCACATCCAATCCAAACTATGAGATGCCCATTTCGCGTAACGCGGTTGAGAATTCTGGAAATTAGGCCTTATGGGATTACAGCCACCTTCGCAACCCATGGGGGCAGACTTGTAAATTATGCCCTGGGGGCATGTAAGGTGTTTATAGGAAGTGTTGTCTTAGAAACTCGAAAAAGGCTCATTCGATTGGAATTCGAAAGGCATAGTGCCCTTTCTATTAGTCGAAAGTAATTGGAGGGAAACTAAACCCCCTCCAACACCCCGCTCCCATTTGACTTTATGTTTAAAAACTAAATGTTGCCATAAGATTAAATCAAAATGCACTGTGGTAATGCTAATTCCCAATAAGGCATCTCAGCAGTATCCCAAGAACGACTGAGGGCATTGTGTTCAAACTTTTGGGGCTACTTCCGCTTTTAAAATTCAACCAAATCAAAATAGCGCATGTGTATCCAAGCTATCAAAGAAAGTAAACATATTTTTTTGCGAATGGTATCAAGTTTTCCATTTCAGGTCAACTAGAGGATGTCTGAAACAAAATTAAAAACTACTATTTGTGTCCAGATTTTTAAGAGAGTCTATGTTGTTAAAAATTGCTGAAAATTTTTCTCCAGCATACAGATAGCAGGCCAAACTATAAATTCTTAAAAAAATGAAAATATTTAAAGTGTTATTTTCTTTTTCTCTGAAAAGACTATGTCAATATAAAACGAACAGAAATTAATTTAAAAAAACTTTTTTCACAAAATATGTTTTTCAAAGAAAAGTAAAGAACTCCATTTAATAAAAAATGAGCAAAAATAAAATCAAATAATCTACCAAGCGTGAAACTACCATAAATCAGTATCGATAAATAAATGAAACCCAAAACGAGCAGAAATTACAATAAATAACCGAGTTAAACTCAAAACGAGCAGAAATTAACATAAGTTGGGCTCAAAACCCCTATGCCTTCCGAAGGCCAGAACATAATTTGCACTTACTGAAAAAAATACAAATGAATGTGCATTGTCAGTTTAATATACATTTCTGATATTTAGTAATCAAAATCTTAATATTATTTGATTTATTAAAGTTATAAAAGTAAAAACATTTATATTTTTTTCAGTAAAGTGCAAATTATGTTCTGGCCTTGGAAAGGCATAGGGGTTTTGAGCCCAACTTGTTTTGAGTTTGACTCGGTTATTTATTGTAATTTCTGCTCGTTTTGGGTTACATTTAATTGTCGATGCTGATATGTGGTAGTTTCACGCTTGGTAGACTATTTGATTTTATTGTTGATCATTTTTTGTTTAATGGAGTTCTTTACTTTTCTTGGAAAAACTTATTTTGTGGAAAAAGTTTTTTTTTAATTAATTAATGAAAATGCTTAAATTCTAGCAGAGAGAAGGAAGGGCTTGTACAAGAAAAATTTGATAGATCGATTATACGAAAATAAAAGAAATGTAGGGAAAGCAGAGAAAGCATTAAAATGTGAATGAAGCAGGTGTGAAATAGAGGCCATGAGTAAAATGCTTGAAGATGTGGAAAATGCGGCCATACGACATAATGATAAAATATTGTATTGGCATGTTAAAAAATTGAGAGGGAATAGTCAATCTCGACCTGCCCAAGTTAGAGATAGGAACGGAACCCCAATTAGTGATAAGGATAGAAGAGATAGGCGGTATATTTCGAGAATTCACTAAACCGTGATAAAGTTACAGGAAATGATATAGAAAAGAATAAAAAAGTGCGTGAGACTTGGGAAGTGAAGGAATATTCATCTGTGAAGGAAGAATTAAAGGCTATATTAAAAAAGTCAAAAAATATTAAAACCCCAGGTGTTGATAGTGTGGCAAATGAGTTTTATAATTATAATGGTTGTGAAGTTAGATATAAATTACTGAAGATCATGAATACGATTTTAAAAAAAGGGCACGTATGAAGTAAATTTAGAAAAATGTTCATTAAACCTCTCTATAAGAAAGGTAATAAGAGTGAGTTTGTTAATTATACAGGCATTAGCCTGGTCTCTATAGGCAGCAAATTACTCAGGATGATGATACTTTTTAGACTTAGAGTTGCTGTAGATGAATTTTTAAGAGAAGAGTAGTGTGATTTTAGAAAGAAGAGAGGATGTGTCAACCAAGTTCTTTCTCTTAAATTAATAATTGAAAAGTCTCTGAGTCATCAGGCCCTTTTAGTCCTCAGTTTTATAGATTATGAGTAAAAGTTGTATTCAGCCGGTAGAAGAACTTTAACAAACATCCTGTCGTTGGAGGGTATACTAGATAAATACGTTAAGGTTATTAGTACAAGTACGAGAATGACATTGCTCTGGCTAAGGTATTAAATGAGGTTAGTAGCTGGTTTTTTATTGAATCTGGATTTAAGCGGGGTTGCATTTTATCCCCATTCACATGTGTCATTTTGATGAAATTTGTCCTAAGGAGCACAAAAAGGCTACGGAAGAGCAAGGAACAAAATGGAAAAATAAAACTCTCCTAGGCTTGAATTCTGCTGATGCCTTGAGTGTCATAGAAGAAAATATTTAGAAAATGCATAACTTTTTGAAGGTTTTGAGAGTTCAGGGTGCAAGAATAGGTTCGAAAATTCATTTTAGGAACATAAAGTTGCTTAGACTAGGAATAAGTGAAGGTGAAGAGGTGATGGTGTGTAACATGAATATCGATCAATTGGATAACTTTACCTAATTAGGAAATATAATTTGTAAAGAAGGTGTGTGCAGCAAAGATGTTAAAAGCAGAATAGCCAAGGCCCAGGATGTATTTTCACAATTTAAAAAGATTTTGAAGAATAGGAAAATATGTCTACGAACTAAGATTACAATTTTGAAAATTAGAGTGATTACATTGGCCAGGTATGCTTTTGAAACGTCAGCACTCGAAAAGAATGAGGGGGGTTTGTTAGATGATAGGATTCTTTAGGGTACCCGTCTGACTGACCGTATTTCAAACAGCAAGCTGTGTGTAAAATATAGTTCAGTCCCATATTCTAGGGCTATAATGAGGGAAAGATTGAGATGTATAGGACATGTTCTGCAGAGGAAATACGCCATATTTCCAAAAATTATCCTTCCGACCATCCACATAGGGCTAAACGACAAGCAGGTCGTCCCCGAATGAACTAGGAGGAGATCATAAGGAAGGATCTAAGAAAGATTGGAACTTCTAGGGAGGTTGGAAGGAGGAAGACGTTGAATAGATTCGGATGGAGGAGGAGTGTGCATAGCTCTGTTGGTCTCAGTCGGCTTAATGCTGCAGGGAGTTGTTAGTAGTTTCATAGCCCCAATAGGTATATCGAAGGTTTCGCGATATCCAAGGGGACTGGCCTGGAAGCAACTTACCTTGTTTCAAAATCTGTTTTTTCTCGTCTACACTAATCAGGTTGCTCAAACTTAACCTGTAAACATTATTGTGGCTTAGTTGTTACATTAAATACTTACTGACAGCCATGAATAAACCAAAAGTAAGAGTCAATATTTCGTGAAGCAGACGAATTGCTTTATCGAATAGGATGAATTGCTACATTGCTGAATTTCTTAATTGTGTATGTTATTATGTTTGAAAGAAATTCCTTAACTGTTGGACTAGATATTAGGGATTTTTTTTTTAATATTCGTAGTCAACACCATAAGAAAAAAGGATTGACTAGTACTAAAGATTTTGCAAAAACGAAGGAAGGTACAAAAATTAAAAGAGGTTTTTTACTTTGACACGTATAGACAAAAGCTTTCAGATGATACCCAACTCCCTGATAAGTTAAACCCTAATGTTTGGCTCTTCACTATGAATTCCAAAATTCAATGGATCTTATTATGACACAGGAGAAGAAGCACCCCAAATTTTGTTGTTGATGTTCTTGCTAAAGCTGATCAGTGTCTTCTGTTCACGTGTTCCGTTACTCTTAGGACAATACACTCTCTGTAAAACCCACCTTCAAACACCTCTCGAGAAATACTTTCAAATCTAATAAAATACCCGTTGAAAAAGATAATCGCTTTATTAAGCACTTATTAATCCCTTTTTATAATAGCTTTTAATCTCCGTTTTTACCTTCACACCGTTTCAAACGCACATGATGGTGCTCTTAGTGCCATCTAGCCGTATAGCCTTTCACACTAGCACAACTGAAGACTACTTAAGACAACTTAAGACTTAAGGACACCTTATGTAATCTTATTAATTCCCTAGAAAGCCTTTTGTGTTTAATCAGAGCTTGGATCTCCATTTCAATTGCACATTTCCAATTTTAAAATTAGTTTGCTGAACATGCTTGTCACAACTTTGGAACCTGAATGTGATGGCTTTATGCATTTTTACATTATTGCTACATTTGATTGAGTAATATTGAGAATAGCTAGGACATGTTCTGTGGATGAAAGATGACGCATTGTTAAAGATCATCAAAGGGCAATGGAAACTTCTTGGGAGGGTGTAAAGAGGGAAGTTTTGAATAGATTGGGAATGAAGAGCAGAAAAAAATGCCACCCCTTAAATTTTGAAAAATACTTATTCTGTATCGACCTGCAATAATCGAAATAATTCTTTCCCCCTCCCACAATTTTGTGAATCGGGTCGTCTATTTGGAATAGTGAAATAATAAAGGTAGTAAATTTTGATTTCATTAGAGAAATCATCTTTTCTTTAATCCCACGGTGCAGCTTTTTTTATCAAATTGTTTGATAACAGATCTAGCTACCAAAAGTGGCTAAGAATTCTCTTCCTCTAGGCGTCACTAATAAGCTTCAAGAGGACTAGAACGGCAGAGGAGCGTGTGTAGCTGTGTTGACCTCTGGCGGCTTGGTGCTGCAGTTATTTTTTAGTCGCAGTAGTTACATTTGGATTGTTACATGTCGTTGAATTGACAAATGGAATATGCTTTTGGGATTAAGCTTCTAGATTATACAAAGGTGAAGCGCAGGTTCTTAACCCTTTTCTTCATTTTCTAGTGACCTTATCTTTTTTTTAATTAATAGACTTTCTTGATTTTAATTAGGCTTATTTGTTTTTGACTGTGTTTGAGTAATACAAAATTCATACCTAAAATCCCCTTCTTTTCCTTCTTGAGCCACAACAAGGGAAACGATTGGTGACATTAGCAGCTTATTTACCATAGTGCCGATGAGAAAAAATATAAAGCTAGCAGTGGGTCCAATCCATCCTGTCCTAAAACATAAAAATTTCATTTTCCATTAATATACAGAAAGAGTGCCGTTTGAAAAGTGACAGTTGAACAGAGTTTACAACAGTAATATTGGAATGGTCTGTGTTTAGCCTCTAGATGATTAAGTATGTACTACTTTGGTAGATCACCAGCTTTCTCTTTTCCGGCACCTAGTTCTCTGTTTTCAGGTTCAGGGGAATAAAAAAACCTGTTGCTGAACCTGTTCCAGGTTCAGGGGAACCATTAAGTTCTCATAATTACTAGCTACGTTACATAGTATTATCGCAACACTTTAAAATTACACATTTTTTTTTCTGGGAGGGGGGGAAGAAGTCCTACTCCACCAGAGGCACAGCCTTTCTACATACTTCTTTCTCAGCTTATCGGCTTAGATTTTCTCGCCCACAATTCCTAATTTGATTCAACTTAGGCACACACTCAAATGAAAATCCTTCGCAGCTTTATGATTTACCCTTAACTTCCATATATTTCGCCTGCTCTTTGCTATTTTTAACACCAATTTATATTGATCGGGTAACTACCAACAGATGGTATCGGATATCAGCCAGAGTTAGTCAGAACAAAAATTTAATATCTGAGTTGAGTGTTAACAAAGCAAGACCCAATTGACCTAACCTGCCACGGAGGAGAAATGGTTCCCAAATTTTATAATAAGAAGACCTACCAACTATCTTAGTGAGAACTAAACGACAGCTTAGTTGTATGAATATACACAAGAAAAGGCCAGAAACCTTACCTTATACCAGAAAACCAGTTTATTATTCTTAGCCATGTGGTTAGCACGATAGATGTCAAGTCCTTTGTTCCTGATGACAGGGTTCGAGTGCCTGTGTCACTGATTATTTAGTTTGAACCGGGTGTCAGTGGCGCGACTCTGTAAGCTAAGCCAGAGTTTACCCACCTCAAAATGGGCAAATGGAGAAACATGGGGAAGGTAAACAGGAGGGGTGTGCGAAAGCACAGGTTGGCTGCCCCCCTGCACTTCCTACTGAAGGGCCATGAAACAAAGATAGCACCGCCGATAGAGACCTTTATCCTTTTTTTACCATTTAACACGGAAAAAATTTCGTTAATCTATTCTTCTGATAAGTAGGACCTATATTATTAAAATATTAAAAGGGCCTATATTGTCGCAAGTTCTTTAAATATCAGGCTTCAGTGAATACAAGCTTTACGGTAGTCCCTTTGTTTTTTAGAAATATTACAATATGGATTTAGACAGAGGAACGTGGAAGTGCCTCAGTTAGGACAATTTAGAAACATATTAATACTGTGGCCATATATTGTTTATTTTTCCCTTGTACTATCAAGTATATGCATCTAATTTTGAATAAGAATGTTGGAATGTGTTTTGCTGATGTTTTTTTCTTGTTATGTAATTCATTTTCTAAGTTCCACGTGGCCTTCAAAGTATTACTGACCGTCAAAACTAATATAATAATAAAATGTTTTATTGTTTTATTTTTGCAAACCAGTTTATAAATTATGTTTATTTGCATTTAAGTTTTATAAATAATATTTCATTTTATACTAGCCATCATTTGTGATTGTTAGTTGCTCTCAGATTTTTTTCCCTTTTCGGAAACTTTAGGTAAAAATCAAATGTTCTGATTGTTTTTAACATCCCTTTGTGAGCACAGAGTATGTATTTGCCAAGTTTAGCAGGATTTCAGCAATTATATAGTTCTATATTTCATTGTTCATGTTAACTTTCTTTTTTTTACTTAGAATTGTTTTAAGGAGGAAGACTAGCTGCATAGCTTAAAGTGCCAAGCCCATAAACATATAAATTTTTTTTTTTACCCTGTTTAGCCTCAGTTTTGCCCCTTTTAAACATTTTTAGCCCTGTCAGGTCTATTTAAACGAGAAAACTCAGATTGCTCTTAGTCTTTTCGTTTGGCAATTTCAGAATCATGAGGCTTTTAAGTGTTAATAATTAAGAAGTGCCTGAGTCATCAGACCCATTTAGCCCTTAGTTTTAAGATTATGGACAAGTGTTTGATTCAGCCGGTACAAGAGCTTTAGCGAAGGTCCTATTAAGTACTATGTACAAGAATAACATCGCTGTGGTTAAGGTAGGAAATGAGGTTAGTAGCTGGTTTCGTATCAACTCAGGAATACGCAGTTTTGCGTTCTATACCGGTTTGTATGGATCAAATTGATGGAAATTGTCCTCAGGAACACTGCAAAGGATCTGGGAGAGCATAAAACCACCTGGGAAAGTTTTAAATATCTTTAATTTTGATTATGCTCATGATTTGAGTGCCCTAAGTAAAAAGTCTAGCAAAACAAATGGAGGTTTTGAGAGTTCAAGGTGCAAGAACAGGTTTGGAAATTAATTTTCAGAGGAATAAGCCACTAAGACTGTTAATAAGTATAGGTGAAGAGGTGATGTTTGGTGATGATTAAATAAAAAAACAAGTTTTTTTTAACTGAAAGTAAGGAGCAACATTAAAACTTAAAACGAATGCCTCACTCTTTACGCTTAAGTTTTTTATTGTTTTAAAAAATAGAGTTGTGAGAAAGAGTCAAGTTTTAACGTAAAGAGCAAGGCATTGAGGAGGGGACAGCCCCTTTCACGGAATAATTTCTGTTCGTTTTAAGTTTTAATGTCGCTCCTTACTTTCGGTTAAAAGAATACTTGTTTTTTTTTTATTTAACTTATGAACGTTTTTAAACTAATGCAGGTTTTTAATGTGGCTCACCGTACACGAAAAATTAAAACGAAATTTGCACATTAATTTTACTTTTTTTTGGTTAAACGGCTTTCTCGAAAGTTGTTTAATTTTATTTACGAACGTTTTTATTAGTAATAAATATACGTAAATTACGAATTAACTTACGTAACGAACTTCTATATTCGTATATTTTTGTTACGTATATTAGGGGGTTCCCCGCAAGTCAATACATCATTCTTTACGCTAAAATTCAAATTTTGTTCCAATTCTTTAAGAATGACCCCTTAATCACACAGGCCGTTAATTAGAATAAATAGCTCTGATGAAATTACTAAAAAAAAAACTTTAGCGTAAAGAGCGAGGTAATGACTAGGGGCAAACCCAATCATATACGTAATGATTTTTGTTCGTTTTAAGTTTTGATGTTGCTCCATACTTTAAGTAGAAAAACTTGTTTTTTTATTTAATTTCTGATTGTTTTTTGTAAGTAATGCTGGGAAATCCAGTGCCACATTCATAGCAATGTCCCTTCCCCCATGAAAACTTCCTCCATGGAAAGATCCTCCCATTTAACCCCTGACTCACCTTCCCACCTCCCCCCCAACCCAGAAAAAAATCCCCCTGATTCATATTTGTTCCTTACCATACGTACCCGGGCTAAGTGAAAAACTTAAAAGAATTTTACAGAGTAATGGTCTAAAGGTAGCTTTAAAGAGTAATAATACTTTGGGTCGTTTTCTAAATTCTGGGAAGGATATAACTTCATTGGGGCAACAAAGTGGGGTCTATCAGATCCCATGTACTAGCGGAAGCTCATATGTGGGACGTACTAACAAGAATTTTGAAATGAGATTGTTACAGCATAAAGATTCTATTTCTTCGGCTTTAAAGCAAGATTCTAAATATGAAGATTTTACTTCAGCCCTTTTAGAACATATTTTCAATTTACAGACCATTTTATTTTGTTTAATAATGTCTCTTTGATTTCTAGGGATCGGGGTTTAAAGAAGAATTTTCGTAAAACTCTTGAAATAAATAAAATCTTATTCAAGAATATTGCTTTGAATCGTGACACAGGTGAGTTTGGGCTAAATTCTATCTACGATAATTTATTAAAATCTGACAGAGTAAAGTTTAATTCACCCAATGTAGATGACATTTGTCCAAACGTTATATCACTGAACGCTAATGAACCGAATCCAGGAAGGTCAAAGAGGCTAGCTTCCGCCTCTGCTTTGAAAAGAATTAGAAAATTAAACAATATGTAGTTTTATTTGATTTTGTATACAAAACTATTGTTTTAAACTGTTTTAGTTTAGTTTTAATACTGATGACGGTCACTGCATATGTAACCGAAATATCTGTTTTTTTTTGTGAATTTCTATCACTGTTATCATCATCACTGTCTATTAAAAGGATTTTATCCCTATTAGAACTTTAATTTATCTTCATGGAAAGGCAGTGTGGTCTCCGAAATTATCTAATCATCCTCAAAGACATAGTTATTATATTTTTCGACCATGCTGGACAAAATGGCTATCTTGAAATTTTGATCGGGTGACTTTAGGAAAAAATGAGCGTGAGAGGGGGTCTATTTGCTCTCCAGTTTTTTTGTCATTTAAAAAGGGCACTAGAACTTTTAATTCCCGTTCAAATGAGCCCTCCCGCGATTTTCTAGGACTATTGGCTCGATACTATCACCCATGAAAAAAAAACATATAAACACGCATCCGTGATATCCCTTCTGGCAAAAAGTACAAAATTTCACATTTTCAAACAGTTTGTGGTAACGAACTGTAAGTAAGGAGCGACTAGGCTCAATGGTAACCGAAACTCTAGAAAGCAGGATTTTGATACCAAAACATACATCAAAAGAATCAAATTTTAATGCTGATTACAAATATATAAGTTTCATCAAGTTTAGCTACAATCATCAAAAGTTACGCGCCTGAGAAAATTTGGCTGATTTTAGAAAAAAGAGGGAAAGACCCCCTAAAAGTTATAGAACCTTAATGAAAATCACACCATCATATTCAGCGTATCAGAGAACCCTGTTGTAGAGTTTTCAAGCACCTATCTACAAAAATGTGGAATTTTGCATTTTTTGCCAGAAGAAAGATCACGGATGCGTGTTTATTTGTTTTTTTTTGTTTTTTTTTGTGTTTTTTTCCAGGGGTGATCGTATCGACCCAGCGGTCCTAGAATATCGTGGGAGGGCTCATTGGAACGGAAATTAAAAGTTCTAGTGCCCTTTTTAAGTGACCAAAAAAATGGAGGGCAACTAGGCGTATAATTTATAATTTTGAGATAGCCATTTTGTTCAGCATGATCGAAAATATGATAAAAATGTCTTTTAGGATGACTTAATCCCCCGAAGTCCCCGGGGGGAGGGCTGAAAGTTATGAACTTTATTCAATGTTAACATATAGTATTGGTTATTGGGAAGTTTACAGACGTTTTCAGGGGGGATTTTTTCTGGTAGGTGGGGAGTGGGTTGGTCGGGGGTTATATGGGAGGATCTTTCCACAAAGGAAGTTTTAATGGGGGAAGGAACATTCATAGGGAGGGGGCGCCGGATTTACCATCATTATTAAAGAAAAAGATCAGAAATTAAATAAAAAAAACAAACAAGTTTTTCAACTGGTTTGAACTGTTGAACTGATTGTGATTAAGTGCTCATTTTTAAAGTATTGGAAAAAAATTCGAACTTTAGCTTAAAGAGCAAGGTATTGACTAGGGGGCGAACCCCCTAATATACGTGTTAAAAATTTATGAACATATAAGTTAATTACGTGAGTTAATTCGTAATTTACGTATATTTATTACTAATAAAAACGTTTGTCAATAAAATTATACAAGCTTCGAGAAAGCCATTTAACCAAATAAAAGTAAAATTAATATGCAAATTTTGTTTTAATTATTCATGTATGGTGAGCCAAAATCAAAACCTGCATTAATTAAAAAACATTCAAAAATTAAATAAAAAAAACAAGTTTCTTTAACTGAAAGTAAGGAACGACGTTAAAACTTAAAAAGAACAGAAATTATTCCGTATATGAAGGGGGCTGTCCCCTCCTCAACGCCTCGCTCTTTACGCTAAGGTTTGACTTTGTCTCACAACTTTATTTTTTAAAACAATAAAAAAACTTTAGCGTAAAGAGCGAGGCGTTGAGGAGGGGACAGCCCCCTTTATATGCGGAATAATTTCTGTTCGTTTTAAGTTTTAACGTCGATCCTTACTCTCAGTAAAAAAAACTTGTTTTTTTTATTTTTGCATATAGGAGCTTAAAACCTCTACTGTAGGGTTCTCTGATACGTTGAATCTGATGGTGTGATTTTTATTAAGGTTCTATGACTTTTAGAGGGTGTTTCCCCTTTTTTCGAAAATAAGGCAAATTTTTTCAGGCATGTAATTTTTGATGGGTTAGACTAAAATTGATGAAATTTATATATTTTAAATCAGCATAAAAATTTTATTCTTGTGATGTATCTATTGGTATCGAAATTCCGTTTTTTTAGAGTTTAGGTTGCTATTGAGCTGAGTCGCTCCTTACTTACAATTCGTTGCCACGACCTGTTTGACAAGGTCGATCAATTGGTTAGCTTCACTTACCTAGTTAGTATTTTTAATAAAGATGGTAGATACAGTAGATTTGAAATGTACAATAGCCAGGGTCTAGAGTATTTTTATGGTGGAAAAAGTTTGGAAGAATTGGAAGCTAAGTCTGCAAGCCAAGATTAGAAAATTGGAAACTACAGTGATGAAGCCGTTAAACATGGTTCTGAAACGTGGACATTCCAAAAGACGGAGCAGGATTTGTAAATATTTTCGGGGGTTTTGACCCCCCCCCCGAGTTGTTTGTCTGACTCGAAAAAAGGCCACAAGAATGGATAAAAATCAATTTTTTATGTTTTTTTCTAGTTTTTTTGTGTAACCCCCCCCCTCCTTCCAAAAAAATCTGAGTACACCCCCCCGAAAAAATCTGAGTATCCCCTCCCACCCCCACCCCCACCCCCCAAAAAAAAAATCCTGGGTACCGCCTTGAAGGAAACCTACATCCTCTTAAAGTTTTTTTTGCTGTTTTTTCCCTTTTTTTTTAATTTGGCAACAACCAGAAACGGAATTATTCTGTTCATTTTTCATTAAAAAAATGCATTCCCGATTTTTTCTAATTTTAAAATTATATATGGTTGCAAAAGTTTGCACTCAGCCAATCTAATAAACCCCATTTTAATTTCACTATCCTTGGTAACTGAATGACTAATAAGCAATTTATTATCCCTTTTATCAATGTTAGAGATAGACAGTTAAACTTTTTACCTTGTATAGGCTGAGTAGCTATAATAGGCTATGGTAAAAGGAGCTATTATCACTGCAGAAATGACAGTTCCATATAAAGTACAGAAAGTTCTTACATCCTGTGTGGTCCTTTGGTCACTGGAACGATAAAGTTTTTTGAAAACAAGAAACAATACAACACGTAAATACAAATTAAAAGGGATGAGAGGCAGTGTATAAAGAGGCAGAGGTACAAACAGACAAAAAGTCACGAAGTAAATAAAGAAAACCTAATAATAAAGTTTTAAAGGTATGAAAGGAACATAGGTCCTTCTTAACTTGAATTATAACTGGGCAAAACACCCAAAAATACCTTAATACAATTAGTACGATAAGCCAGAAGTAAAAATAGAATACATCAAAAGAAGAACAAAACGAAGCTGAGCATGCTGATAACCATTTTTCTCAAATGAAAGCAATTTAAGGAGAATTTTTCTGGCGGAATCGTCTGTATAAAATTCTTAGGGGTGGGGGGGGGGGAGAGAATTTTCAGCAACGAGGGAAGGGTCGGGGGGAATTTCTCAGGGAGACGAAGAGATATTACACGGGAGGAATTTTCCGTTGAAGAATTCTTTGCGGGCAGAGGAATTTTCCATGGAGGAGGGCGGATTTTCCAAAATTATTTTGAAAACGATAGGAAATTAAATAAAAAAAACAAGTTTTTTTTTCATTTGATAGTAAGGAGCGACGTTAAAGTTTAAAATGAACAGAAATTATACGATATGAGGGGGGCTGCCCCTCCCTAATACCCCACTCTTTGCGCTAAAGTTTGACTTTGTGTCCCTATTCTTAAAGAACGACTCCTGAAACACAACGGCCATTTAATTATAATCAGAAGCAATTTTACGAAGTGCCAAAAATTTTTATTGTGAAGAGGGGGGTATTGAGGAGGGGACAGCCCCTTTTAGGTAATAAGACAACACGTCTAAAACATTCCTGGATTAGGTCCAAATTTTACTACGCATTTAAAATTAAATTTTTGAGTGAACTAAAAAATGACCATTCTTGAATATCTTTTAAAGGTCAGGGTAACAAGCCTAAGATTCAATTTTGAGCACGCAACATGGTTCGAGCACGCTCTGATTAACCAGGCAACGCAAAAAGGCAAAATTAAAGCACGAATATTAATTAACAAGGATGAATTAAGTAGATTATACAGGGACAAAATCAGGATTTTTTGTCACAGAGTGGGGTTATTTTTCTGATGAGATAGGGAAAAGGGATTCAACACCTCTAAGCCCAACTGCATTAAGACAAAATACAATGTTGAAGCATTTTAAGGTGTTCATTAACACATTTTCCCGGATGGGACCGGGACTCCTCGGAAGAACATTTAGATGATCTTTTCCTGTCCTTTCTTATCTTAGACATACAAAATTGGTGATAGGGCAAAAATTTTTGTTTAGACGATAGTTTGAGCCACTTCAAAGGTCACATAAACATTTTCAGGGGAGAACTCAAATTAACTTTGCCTTAGGCACCATCAGCCCTAGGAGTGACTCTGAGTGGATGCCTAGATAAGCGTGAGGACATGGTTCACATTCAAGATTTAATAAACTAGATTTACAACAAGGTCGATTAGATTAAAAACTAAATAGCTATAGTAGAATTAACTAATTTAGGAAAAAAAGCTGGAAAAGGTGAAAGTTTAAAATACCTTTCTATTTTCCCCTTTACAGGAGAGTCTAAATTTTTGAGGCCTTTAACCCTAAAAAAAATTATGTTAGAACCCATTTCAAAAATTACATTACCGCGCAACTATGTGAGTAAATAAAAGATGTTTATAAACAATTCTTACCTGCACATAAAAATTTCCAAGGGTTTAGAGTAGTGTTGTAACTCGTAAAATTGGGTATTTTGCGTATTTTACCGCCATTCTAAGGACCCCGTAAAATTAGTGTTTTACCCATTTTACATATTTTACCTGTTTTGCGTAATTTACCTATTTTACGTAATTTTTAAGTATTTTACCGATATCGTACATATTTTACGACACCTTGTAATTATCTAGCACAAAAGCGAGATGAGGCTGGCAAAAACAGGTTTGGAAATGATTTTATGTGTATGTGAATATAGCTGCATTATCTGGTTTAAAAGGCCGTCTATCTGACCAGGGTTGCCACCACTGGTGATTTATCACCAGATCTGGTAATTTTTCAACCTCCTAGTGATTTTTCTGGTGATTTTCTTGAATCTGGTGATTTTCTTTTTTAATCTGGTGATTTTCCTTTAATTTGGTGATTTTTTTTTACAAAATTGGTTGAAATTCCATGCATGATTGGTTTCGCTGTTTTAACTGAGGTGAAATAATCAGTGACTTTCATATTTTATATCTTGTTTTTATTCGTTATTTCTAAAGAGTGGCGTTATTTTGGGCTTCTGTGTATCCTTTTAACTTGGCAATCGGCTTCCCCATTGATACAAATTTTAATCTATAAATACATACATGTGTGTCCCATGTGTCATAAAAACGGATTGAGGCTAAGAAACGAAAAAAAAATCTCAGGTAAAGAAAGCATAGTTCCACATAAATATAGATTCAGCACCCTAGGCTAGGTCTTTTCAAGGGACTCAACTGTCTCAAGAAACCAGGGGGCTCAGTCTTAAGGGGCTCTCGTCTAAGGAACCAGGGAAATAAGATTTATCACCGCTTGTCTGATATTTCAGCTTAGATTTGACCCATGACAATTTTCCAGAAGTAAAATAAATATATAAGAAATTGACACCATTTGAGTGGTCTTTTTCAGAGCTAAAGTTTACCACTAAGGATACCAACTATGGAAGGAAGATTAAAAACGCTCATAAGCAAATGAAATTCAATTTGAGGACAAAAGAGGATTATTGGGGTTATTCTTTTCAATGGAAACCTAGAAAAAAGAAAAAGAAAAGATTTTGCAAAGTAAAGACAAAGAAAAGCATAAAAGTAGTTAAATAAATGAAAAGGCTCTTCATGTCCAGTAATAGGACTTTAGGTAACAATTTCAGTCCTTGCCTGGAATTCCGGTTTTAGGTATGCATTCTCTTCCTTCTTGAGCAGTTGACGGCCTTTGAAAAACATAATGTCGTAGCTCAGGGTGCCCAACAGTAGTGTGCTATATTGCTATTTGACTAGTGATTGCATAATATGCCTTACCGCGGGCAGTGATCTATTACTACAGACGGTACATGGCTTACCAGACTGGTTTCTATTGGTCAATAGCATAACTAGAGAGCTTGGTATAGCGTGTTCAAAGGTTTATTGAGTATCCTATATTGCTATTTGACGAGTGATTGCATAATATGCCTTACCATGGGCAGTGATCTATTACTACAGACGATACATTGCTTACCAGACTGGTTTCTATGGGTTAGTAGCATAACTAGAGACCTTGGTATAGCGTGTTCAAAGGTTTATTGAGTATCCTATATGCTGATTTCACGGGTGATTGCGTAATACGCCTTACCACGGGCAGTCATCAATTACTACGGACTGTAAATGGCTTACCAGACTGGTTTCTATGGGTCAATAGCATAACTAAAAGACCTTCGTATAGCTTGTTCAAAGGTTTATTGAGCCTTCTGTAAAAAATACTGGTTTCACCCGGAGGCCATATAATCATGTTTTTTCCGTATAAATTAACGTGCAATTAGTTTTTCTAGATCAGTAGAAAAAACAACTTGAATAGATACTCATATTTGTTAAATTCATTCGTATTCAAATGGAGAATTCTAAAAAGATCTTGGTGAGTAAATATTTATTATCCTTTTTTATTCGAGACGTTTTGTATAGTTACCTTTTAACTATCTGTCATCGTGTGGTAAAGCTTTCTAATTTAGTTAAGTAATAATTGAGTAAAAATATATTAAGACGCAAAAACAAAGTGTCAAAATACCACTTTTTAAGATAAGGATACAAATCGTGGAATGTGTGGGCTTGGAGGGAACTTGCTCAATAACCAATTTCCTGGATAAATGCGTCAATGTACCGAAAGGACGTGGTTAGGTTTTTCATATATATACCCCGATTTTTACGACTGAAGGCAGACTTATTGACTTGCCGGGTGAACCTCTGCCCGTTTGTTATCTCATTAGAAATACCTTGGACTTTGTCGGATCATTGTAAGTGTCTGTATCTTATTTATATATTATTGTTGTTTTTGAGACTTGTGGTCTACTTGGGACAGCCAGTCCCAGTAGACAGAATATATCCGATTATATTATATGTTAAATCAATAAAAGTATTGTATTTTAGAAAACCTTTCTACGATCTACTTTTAGCCTCTCGAACATACCCAGTCGGAAAGCCTCAGTAGTTCGGTTAGAGCCTAAGGCACGCTAAAAAAGTTTCTTTACCTTAGGGCCAGAGTTTATCTCCACTATAGAGGGAGAATAAAGGCATTCACGACGACAACCCCCCAATACATTAAATAATGCTTCACAACAACTGGTGGTCGCTGGAACAGCTGGGTTGAGAAGGCTATATAAAAAATAGTAAATTGAAATAAAATGGCCTTGCCAGAGGAAAAAATGATTTCCCTATCAACGGTACTTGAAATTGCAAAAATTGTACCAGAATACGCGGGAATTTCAGATGTAGATGAGTTTATCGAAAAATTAAAAATTTTCGACGAACTAACTGAATCATTTGAAGATAAGGTCAAAGAGCAATGCGTTGCAGCCAGATTAAAGGGAAGCGCCCTTAAACATTTTGAGGCAATTAAGGAAAAAGAGCCCAAGGACATCAGTACTCTAATTAAATCTTTTAAAACAAGATTCATTGAGACAAGCATCTCCGAGAGGCTAAGAACAGAGGTAGTCACATTCGATACCTCAACTAGTATCAGGGAATATGCAGACAAAATTTGTAGATCTGTGTGTTTACAATTAGAGAAAGGCAGAAATGACGAGACAGTACAGAAAGTACAACTACATACTTTTACTCAAGGGTTGCCAAAAAAGTTATTAAGACTAATATTATCGCGAAAAAGCCTGAAAATTTAGAGCAGGCTATAATAGTAGTCGAAACAGAGGTAAAAATTGACGAGGCTATGAAAAAGTTTGACCAGATG
Organism: Artemia sp. Qi Xiang Cuo; assembly: GCF_049724085.1. Lineage (NCBI taxonomy): Eukaryota > Metazoa > Arthropoda > Branchiopoda > Anostraca > Artemiidae > Artemia > Artemia sp. Qi Xiang Cuo. Next base: position 94,049,621 of record NC_142796.1, read on the forward strand.
TCAATAAATAACGCAGGAGCCCAAGAAAATATAAAATATGAAAGAGGACAGAAAAGGGTGAACTTAGAAGAGCCGAATCGTGAACCAAAAAGGCGCGACGGAGGCCGAGGGTCGCCGTCTAGGGAGATAGCTGACAAATTCCACGACCTTGAGAGATTAGCGGCTAATAACTACGGAAAATATGGGCACCCTCCCCCACCAAAGACAGATAGTTGGGGAACCAACAAGGACAGATCAAAAATATTTAGAAATAACCAGGAAATAAACAAACAAATTAAGAGAAAATTTTATTGCTATTATTGTAACAAACCAAACCACTATGCAGCAGATTGCTGGCATAGAATACGCAAAGAAAGCCAGACGTACAAGATAAGACACCAATTCAGAACATAGGGGGACAGATATTTAGGAAGACAGGGAACAAATAATACTTAGCAAACACTTAATAACATTCCTTAATTTAGGCCCAAAAGGCAAACAGTTAACAATACCCAGGGTTAAAGTAGCAGCGCTGAATAAAACTAGAATATTCCCAGAAATTCTTAGTCAAACAGTTGGCATTTAAATGGAGAAACCAGCCTGTAAGTGTCGACACAGCTGTTTCCTTATAAAAACCCCTATATAGTTTAGAATGTTGTGATACAAATGCAAATAATAATAATCTACCAATTCTGCGTGGTTTTAAAATTGAGTGTTTTCAAAATTTACCATGTTTACTAGATACAGGCGCATCTAAATCACTAATTCGAGAGGAAGTTTTTAATAGGTCTCCTCCTAGTGTCTAAAATCGAGTACGCATACGCAAAAATACCCTAACATCAGTAACAGGGCGAAAGGTGACATTTTTTGGAGAATGTCCGCTAAAATGTACTGAAGAGGATAAAGAAAGAACAGTAATAGTAATAATATACAAGCAGCTACCATTTCCCTGTATTCTAGGAGTGTATGTCATCAGAAAATACGGGACTTTATGGGAGCTCATATTAAATGCAATCACAATAAATCAGGCAAATGAAAGTAATAGGCAAATTTGCGTAACAACAAATACAGAAAGTGAAGGTTCGAATTATAACCTAAAAATAAGCGGAAAAATCACAATAGAAGGGGGAACGACAGCTCAAGTTCTAGCTAAACTAAATGAAAAAGATGGAGAGGTTAAAACGATGGATGCCGTGATAGGGGGGTACAGCATAAAAGAATACCCAATGATTTTCGCTGAGAATAAAGTTATAAAAATTGCAAACTGTATAACATACTTAAAACTATGAAATATAAGTGATGATAAAATGAAACTGAACCAGGTAAAGCTTGGATCAGAAGGAAAAATTTCGAATTCAGAATTAAAATCACCAAACAGTCCAGAATTTACCGTAAACTTCACTTTTAATCACGAACATTTATCCTCATTAAAACTGCAACCACAAGAAGAGTATGCAATGGCGAAAACGGATTTTTTGCAACAATTTGATTTAAAACATTTACCAGAAAACGTAAAAACTAGGGTGGAAAATATTCTTTGGGATTTTAAATGGACTTTTGCAAGACACAGATCAGATTACGGATTAACTCACTTAATCACGCACAAGATATCAACAGACGGCCCTCCAATAAAAAAGTCTCCGTATAAAACACCTTATCGTTTAAAGCCATGGCTAGAAAGCCAAATAAAAGAAATGGAAGATCAGGGTATAATTAAAGAAAGCATTAGTGATTGGTGCTTTCCATTAGAAATAGTCAGAAAAAAAGATAAAACCTGGAGACTATGTATAGACTTTAGTGTATAAAATACCTTCACAATTAAAGACGTGATAAAGTTACCAAGAATTGATTCAATTTTAGCCTCCTTAGGAGGTTCAAAATATTATACTGGTTTCGTTTTAATAACGCGGTATTGGCAAATTACTTTAGATGCAAAAACTAAGCATAAGGCTACAGTAATCTTAGACAATGGGAGAACTTTCACGTTTGAACGTATGCCATTAGGCTTATCATTTAGTCCAAATTGTTTTAGTCGCCTAATGAATTTAGTGTTAAAAGACAACCAACCAGGAAAAAAAAGATACCTTGGCTTATTTAGATAATTTAATTCTGTTTAATGAAAACTTGGAAGACCACATGGTCGGACTTAGAAAAAAACTAGAAAAGTTTGAAAAATGAAGCTTAAAATTCAAACGATAAAATTTAAAAATAGTGGTACCAAAATGAGTATTTCCTTGACACCTGTTAAATAAAGGTGCTATTTCACCAAATTTATAAATAAATAAAGTCATAGAAAATTTGCAGCTTCCTAAACATAAAAAAAGCTGCATATCAGTTTGTGAGCAATTAAGCTATTTCAGACGATATATTAAAAATTACGCCACAATAACACAACCTTTGACGAACATTTTAAGGGAATCGGTTAAATTCAAATGTCCAGAGGACACAAAACGAGTGCACTAAAAAGGCAATTATTACTGGCGACAATTCTACAACTACCAAATTTGTCACAAGACTTCTGTTTGCAAACAGATGCTTCGGGGTACGGTATAGGGGCCATATTATTAAACATTAATTCTGAAGGAGTAGAATCAATAGTTCAATACGCCAGTAGGTCACTGACGGAAGCAGAAAAAAAATACTCGACAGTTGAAAGAGAGTGTTTAGCAGTTTTAGTATTTACAGAATATTTTCGACAATTTTAACTTGGAAAAAAAATGATATTACGGGCAGACCAAAACTCATTAGTCTGGCTAAAAACGATTAAGAGCAACTCGGTCCAGTAAACAAAGTGTATACTACTTCTGCAAGCATATTCGCATACTTAAAAATATATAAGGGATTCCTCGAATATTTTACAGACTATTTATAACAGCATCCAGACAATAAGTAAAATGTGATTACAACCATCCACAATGAACTAGAAGTGGTAGAAATACTGTCTAATGAAAATTTTTCAAAGTATCAAAATAAAGACAATTTCTGCTTAGCACTGAAATCTTTTTTATCAAAGGAACAGAATTGCCTGAGCACTCTTAACATATTTTAAAGAACATCGATCATTTTGATTTGGACGAAAGTAAAAATTTTTTATTAAGATACAATCGACCATCGCAAGAATATAGAAAAAATTACTTAAAAATTATTCCAGTGATTCCAAAATCTCTGGATGGAGAAGTTTTACAGATAGCACATGAAATGATTGGCTGTCACATGGGAGAAGCAAAAACTATGGGTAGACTGAAAGGAAATTGTAATTTTCCAAAAATGTACTCCAAAGTTAAAGCTTTTATACAAAGCTGCCAAGAGTACGCCAACCAGAAATCGCCACCAAGGCCCCCAAGGGCTGAAAGAGGTCAATACCCTACCCCTCCGGGAGTCGGAAAAATAATGTCAATAGGCATTTGGGGATTAGGGGGAAGTTTACCAGTTTCCAGGAAAGGAAACAGGTGTGTACTAACCATAGTAGACCATTTTAATTCATATTTATACACTTTTCCAATTAAAGATGAAAAGACAAAAAGCAGTGGGAAAGTTTTGGTTAATCGCATATTTTTGTAACATAGGATGATTCCTAGAGGTTTACTGACTGACAATGGAAAATGCTTTAAAGTCAAAATATTAGAACAAATTACAGAATGTCTGGGGGTTAAACAACGATTTACCTCGTCTTACCTTGCAGCAGCTAATGGGAAGGTTGAACCTAAGCATAGGGAATTAGCTTATATGCTGGGAATACATGCAAGAGAGGAAAACGAAAATTGGGATGAACATTTACCGTTTGTAGTCTTTGCAATAAATACGGCTTTTTCACGTACCTTAAAAGAAACGCCATTTTTTTGCAACACATAAGAGATCCCAGAATTTATTTAGATAAAACAAAAAATGACAGAATATATTAAGACTTAGACCAAAATAAGTAAGAGATGGTAAAGCAAATTAAAAAAGCTATGGAACAAGCTAAAGATAAACTGGAAGATGATAAAACAGAACAAAAAGAAAAGTTTGACAGAACAAGCAAAAATAAAACGAGCGACTGTTTAGGAGATTTGGTTTATGTTCACAAAACAAATCTGGAAGGAACAAAAAAGTTAAAATTGAAATGGGACGGACCTTATAGGATTACAAAAATTTTACCAAATAACTTAACATGAGTTATAAAACATCAGCATACTGAAAATGAAGAAGTAATATAACATACTAGAATGAAAAACTGATATTTTTCAAAACTAAGGAGAACAGAGCCTATACAGTCACAAGGAGAAATAGAAAAAACGATCTCACCCGTATATATCATAAGACCATATGAATTTTATTACCTTTTTAACGACCACAACAGTTGGGGGAAGTGAAAGGAATATTTAGCCCAGTCTTGGCTTCAAACTTTCCACAACAAACAAGAGAAAAAAAGAAAAGTTCAATATTCATCGGATACAAGCGATGAAAGCGACATAGAAGAGCCTCAAACACAACCTACTGGCTTAAGACATAATAAACCAGAGGTTAGATTCAAACAGGAAGAAAAATTGGAAGAAACCAAAGAATTATCTGATTTTAATACGCTAGACTCACCTACAGTCGTAGCACAAAAATGGCTTTTGGAACAAACGCCTTCTACCAGAAACGAGCTAACAGAATGTGACACCGAAAATTCTTCGACAGAAATCGATATAGCTAAACCTGGGCCATCGTCAAGAAAACCTTCTTTGAGAGAAAAATTATGGAGAACAGTAAAGAAACCAAAGGGGCAGCAAGAAGTTCCTTTGTCAGCCGCACAAGTTGCTAAAACACTTATGAAAAAGGCCAAACATCAAGAGAAACAAAGATTGAAGATATTTGACGAGGCAACAAAACAGCACTCGGACTCAGAGCCTTGTAAGCCACACTATAGAAACCACGGAAAAACTTGCCAATATTATAAAGAAAAAAAGCAACAATTTGGAGTCCAGAACTCGGAGTAGGAAACGGAGAAAGGCAGAACAAGCGCAGCCCCCAGCATATTAATATTTGAATAAGACAATAAAAAAAAATATATTTTGGGGGGATAATAAAAAAAAACGAAGAAGGTTAGTTTACTGAAATAGGGTCATTGGAAGCTAGCAAATTTGGAGGTGAGCTCAACCACTGCTGGCCTCTCGTTGTTAAATATATGCAATGCTAAAAATATTTGTTAAAATTAAAATGTTAAATTATTATAATGGGAAAAACAGCAAGAGTTTACATTAAGTGCCGGCTATGTGTACAAGCTAGCTGTAATCTTATTATAATTAGTTATAGTTTAATATAATAATTTTTGGTAAAAAGAAAAAAAAATTAAAGACAATAATTAAGAGTTATAAAGGTTTAAGCAAAACTTAGAATAAGCTTAGGAAGCAAAACGAGTGAAAAGCGATATAAAAATAAATTATAACCTAAAAACTTACCAGGAGGTAAAAGCCAAGGACAAAATCCAGTAAAAATAAGCCAATAATTTAACCTCATCGTCACGAACAAACCACAGTAGTTAAAGATAATAATTTTAACTCTAGCAATGTTTTGGATCTGAGAAAACAAACTGGCACAGGAGATTCCTAGTTTAAACAATTGGTTTTCACCTGTGCCAACCCAAACACCCAAATCCCAAGCCGTCAGACCCTAACAGAAACTAAACGTATCCACAACAAAAAAACTCGCAGTAATGAACAAATTCAGTCTTGTAATTCTCCCAGATACAAGCTTATCAATAAACCGCAGATACGGAGCACCGAATTCAAAGTTATTTAGCCTTGCAAGGGAATTTTTGCCTCTCTTTCTTTGGCAAATAAAATATAATTAAAGCTAGGATAAAATTGGCAACCAATATATCGTAAAAATTGCATTTTAAGGAAGAAATGAGAACTAGCAAATGCAAGGCAAAACTTAATTAAGTGTTCAAAAAAAAAATAGCTGAAAAACTTCAGTACTTTTCTAACACAAAAACTTTAGAAGAAAAACTTTGAATACTTTCAAAAAAATACAGGTTGCAAAAATTAGACAACCACCCCCCCCCCCCCACCACCTCTTAGAAATATGGAGATAATGAATTTGATCATAAAGGGCAATCAGCATAAAAACCTGTTAAGGTTATTTAAAAATAACATGTAATATATAAATATAGTCTTTAAAAAAAAATATATATTTTACTTAAAAAGCATAAAAGACTTGAAAAAACCCTTATGATCAATTGAAATATCAAAAAAAAAGAAAAAAAAGGTTCAAGTTAAAAATATAGCCAGACGGAAGTGAAATAAAAGAAATTGGGTGACAAAAGGACACAAGTGGACGTCGAAATTTAAGGCAAGACAACTTAAAGTTGGGAAGTTAAAGCGAAAAGTTATGTTCGCTTATATGTCTTAAAAAAAACAAACTACCGAACGTAAAAAAAAAATATAGAGATAAGGATATATTCCTTGGAAAAGAACCACCTTTTTACTAAAGAGAAGAGCCTATGGGAAGATTGTAGCTACAAATAAAAATTGTAGTTATACATAATATGTTGTTGTGTCTCGTGTTCTTAATAAACCTATTAGATTGAACAGAATCACAAGGAAAACTGCTGTTGAACCTACCAGACGCTTTTTATGGTGATCAAGCACCAAATAGATATTACTGAGGTGAAGGCACAACAAGAAGGTAAAAAGTCAGAAAATTCTATCTCAAGCTTTTTCAAACTGATTCTCAAGCTACAAATTTATCTATTGTTGAATATAATTTTGAAAAAAAGATATATATTCTTTTAGAAAAGGTTAAACCTTGAATATGTGAATTAATACAGTTAAACCTAGTATTATGCAAAAAAAAAAACTTGTCTCATGTTTTTGACAACCCTTGAGCACACGTAGCGCGTAGCGCATAGATATATTGTGATTTTTTTTGCGCATCATAGCGCATAGAAGTTTAATTATATTTGCGATCTTGTGTTACTAAGAAATAAACAATAAATCACTCCCCGGAAAAAAAGGCTTACCTAGACGGAAGTGGAAAGAACCACTTATTATAAAGGCCTATTAGCCTGAACTTGGGATATTTCATAACTGCTTTAATGATTATGGGATTGATTATATATATTTTTAAATATTGGTATTATAGGAAACATCAAACCCCAGAGGGTAGTATGTAATAACCCCTGTCTGCACGAAACCAGAATCTCTCGCAAAGAAATTAATTAATTAAAAAAAAGAAATTTTATCTGCAATCATAGACAACGGTTGGCACTACGAGTGCATAAATATAAAAGTAAAAAAGCACGATAAATAGTGAAGCGAATTTTTCGCTATGATAGTAGTAATACTTTTTATTATATCTAAATTGTCATTTCTACCGTTTTTCTAATGGGAAAAAGAAAAGTTGCAACACATTTTGGTGTGGCTTGTTGAGATCGTTTCTGTGAAAAAAAATGCGCCGTGCATAATAAAACTAATGTAGATTGTTTTAAGATAACTTTAATAACTTTGATCAGATGCAATTGTGTATAAATGTTGTATCTAAGTTTTGTTGCTTAACAATGATTGTGTAAGTTTATTACACAATGCTTGTGTATATACTATGTTTTTAATTTACTTTAAATTTTAACTAGTGATGTAATGTTATATGTAAATGTTTGACCTCGAGTCAAAGAATTAATAATTTTTTTTATTGTAAATTAAGCTGTTTAGTATTTAAGTTTGAGAGAATAATCTACCACGATAATATGTATAATTTGAAGATGTGTCTTATATTTGGAGTGATTAAAAAAAAAGAGGAAAAAGTAATTAAAGTGATTAATTTTCGAATTAATTGATATACACTAAAATTTAGTGTTTCTTTCTACTATGTATGTAAAAATATGTAATTTATATGTATATACTAATGTGGATATTTACTTTAGAGACAGCCTTAGCTATTTTTTTTGGAAATAAAATTTTTCATAATATCCTTTTGGATCCATTTCTCAATCATTTCTTTGACGCATTTTTGGAAAGTAGGAAATTTCAAAGCCAGTTCAAATATACCCTGATACTATCATCACATACCATCGGAAGCCAAACCATACTTGATCAACTGATATTTGGAAACTATACCAGAAATACAGACTTTACTACAAGTTCATCAAAAGTGAGATAAAATCAGAACTTAATTTAGGCCTAGAAAATGTGCTACATAGCCCAATGGCTTATGTTATTGAAATATGTGAAAATGCTTTGTGAAAATTTAAAAATCAAAATGTTGTGTGAAATTTACCAAGGCATGTCTAAAACGAAAAATAAATGGTATATCAGCCATGTCGCACAGATAAATTAAAATATTAAGGGGAATTCAATGTAAACTCAAATGATTCAAAAACTTGTACAAAATAACTGGTAATCTAATTTTAGCAAAACCATTAATATTATTTTTAAGCTACTTGGGGTCAAGTAAAACAGAAGATACACGTGAAGAGGTTAAAAGAGTAATCGTCATTCATATATAAATACAAAAATATAAACAAGTATAAATTTAAAATTGTAATCCTTCGAAAAAAAAAAAAAAAAAAAAAAAAAGGAACATGGCCAATATGGGACCAGAAACATAACCCTAAGGAAACCCATTTAGGGTAGATGCACATAATGACCCAAAGATGGCAGCATAATAGCTTTAAACGAAATTAAGTTGTTTTAAAAGTAAAATATTGAGAATTGGGACAATTCTTCTTTAAATGGGGAGTATTGTGGTAAAGCTTTCTAATTTAGTTAATTAATAATTGAGTAAAAATATATTAAGACGCAAAAACACAGTTTCAAAATACCACTTTTTAAGATAAGGATACAAATCGTGGAATGTGTGGGCTTGGAGGGAACTTGCTCAATAACCAATTTCCTGGCTAAATGCGTCAATTTACCGGAAGGACGTGGTTAGGTTTTTCATATATATACCCTGATTTTTGAGACTGAAGGCAGACTTTTTGACTTGCCGGGTGAACCTCTGCCCGTTTGTTTTCTCATTGGAAATACCTTGGACTTTGTCGGATCATTGTAAGTGTCTGTATCTTATTTATATATTATTGTTGTTTTCGAGACTTGTGGTCTACTTGGGACAGCCAGTCCCAGTAGACAGAATATATCCGATTATATTACATGTTAAATCAATAAAAGTATTGTATTTTAGAAAACCTTTCTACGATCTACTTTTAGCCTCTCGAACATACCCAGTCGGAGCGCCTCATTAGTTCGGTCATAGCCTAAGGCACGCTACCAAAGTTTAATTACCTTAGGGCCAGAGTTTATCTCCCCTATAAAGGGAGAATAAAGGCATCTACGACTACAACCCCCAAATACCATAAATAATACTTCACAACATCTGGGTTTCTCACAGAAAGCGAACTCCTGTAATTACCTAACGCAAATTCACATGTATTGCAGCAGCTGTTCACCTACAGGATATTTTGGCTAAAAAAGGGTTCTTAAATAGCTTGCAAAAATATCTCACAGGTACATAATTGAAAAAAGACATACAATTTTTTCTTTTATCCTGCATGGGCTTTGGTATTGTGGAGGGTGGAACGGCGCCCCCATTAATATTCTGAACAAATATCAAACAGACCTAATAGTCAAACTGTGTAATTTTTTTCTATGCATCATATTTAAAATTAATATTAAACGGATCTAATAGTCAAATTATGTTATTTTTTAACGGGTTTAGGCCTATAAGCCTATAAGTTATCTGAGGGAGTTACCTGAGGAAAAAACTTAAATTAATTTTTATTCCAGGGGATTGTTGGTCAAAGTCTTCCTGAACAAAAGCAACCAAAGCTCAATAACGGTTCTGGCACCACTGATATGGACCTAATCAGATCATTGAACATGGCAAGGGGGAGTGTAATCAGCTAGGCACCGCCATCCAATAAACAGGGTATTTCTGATGAGTTACCTGCAATTTCTGACGTAAGTGCCCTTATCAGACAGTTATGTATATTCGGTAATGGAGTAATTCTGGGTGGGGGGAAAGAGCAGGTGAGGATGCAAAAAAAAACAGAAAAAATAACACAATTTGACTATTAGGTCCATTTGATATTGATTCAGAATATCAATGGGGGCGCCGTTCCACCCTCCCCAAAACCAAAGCCCACGCAGGATAAAAGAAAAAAATTGTATGTCTTTTTTCAATTATGAACGTCACGATTTTAAAACTTATAGGCTTAAATTTCAATCTCTTTAAACTCGTAAAAAAGAACGCCAGTCCCAGATGGAGCCTAAGCGAGATATATTTTAAATACGATGCATAAAAAAATAACCCAATTTGACAATTAGGTCCGTTTGATATTGATTCAGAATATTAATGGGGGCGCCGTTCCAACCTCCCCAAAACCAAAGCCCACGCAGGATAAAAGAAAAAAATGTATGTCTTTTTTCAATTATGAACCTATGAGATATTTTTGCAAGCTAGTTAAGAACCATTTGTTAGCCAAAATATCCTGTAGGTGAACAGCTGCTGCAATAGATGTGAATTTGCGTTAGGTAATTACAGGAGTTCGCTTTCTGTGTGAAACCCAGATGACAGACAGTTAAAAGGTAACTATACAAAAAGTCTCAAATAAAACAGAATAATAAATATTAACCCACCAAGATCCTTTCGGAATTCTCCATTTCAATACGAATAAATTTAACAAATATGAGTATCTATTGAAGTTGTTTTTTCAACTGATCTAGAAAAACTAATTGCACGTTAATTTATACGGAAAAAACATGATTATATGGCCTCCGGGTGAAACCAGTATTTCTTACAGAAGACTCAATAAACCTTTGAACAAGCTATACCAAGGTCTTTTACTTATGCTATTGACACATAGAAACCAGTCTGGTAAGCCATGTACCGTCTGTAGTAATAGATCACTGCCCGTGGTAAGGCATATTATGCAATCACTCGTGAAATCAGCATATAGGATACTCAATAAACCTTTGAACACGCTATACCAAGGTCTCTAGTTATGCTATTGACCCATAGAAACCAGTCTGGTAAGCCATGTATCGTCTGTAGTAATAGATCACTGCCCATGGTAAGGCATATTATGCAATCACTCGTCAAATAGCAATATAGGATACTCAATAAACCTTTGAACACGCTATACCAAGGTCTCTAGTTATGCTATTGACAAATAGAAGCCAGTCTGGTAAATTATGTAATCACTCGTCAAATATCAATATAGCACACTACTAGTAATAAAATGTATAGTGTGGTTTTCATTGAGAATACAATATTTAAACTGTTGTTTTTTAGGGTTTAGGGGGGGGGAAGGTACCTAGGTTCGGTTAGGTTATGCAATAATATTTGCTATGCTTTACCCCCCCCCCCCCCAATGTGCAAATATATAGCCCAAATTTTTTTTATAAACTATTATATATTCATCCTATTTTATTTTATTAGCATTAACCAAACTAGCACTTTAGAAAAGAGTCCGTTTGACATAGGAGTACCGATATTTCATCAGGGACTACCGCCCAGCCGTCTTCAGTGCTCAAAAAAAGAAGGAATACTAACCTATTGAAGTAACTCTTAACACAGTAGAAGAAACCCTGAATCGATTCATCGATTGATCAGTTGAGGCAGATAGTTTTTGATGGGCGACCCGATGTTATCGGATTATGGGAGACTTTTATTAATTCTAGCAATGAAATGCTTTTAGATATACCCGGTTACAGAATGGAGCGACTACATAGCAGAAGGATGGCAAAGGGTGGAATAGTAATGTATATTTCTGATATTTTTCCCTATACTGTTCGAAGCGATCTGTCAAGGAATGACGAAGGGGTTTTTGAATCCCAGTTTATTGAAGTTAAATTAAAAAATAAGGTTTTAATAATTGGTAATACTTATAGATCTCCCAGTGGATCCTTCCCTTCTTTTCTTCGGGTCCTTCATGAGGTCTTGGATTTAATAGGCAGACGCCCACGTGAACTTGTAATAATGGGAGAATTTTAACTTAAATCTAATTGTCATGGCTTCCTCTACTACGGTGGATTTTCTCACAGATATGCTCACTGCTGGGGTTCTACTAACAACCTGTATTCCGACACGTGTAACTGATACGTCAGCGTCTTAATTTGATAATCTTTTTTCGTCTCTTAATTTGGTTCGGAATTCTGTTGTAGTGAGTGATATTTCAGACCATTTTCCTGTATTTTCCAGTTTTAACCTTGAAAAAATATTGATTAGGGACACTCCAGCATCTGCTTCATCTTCTTTTAGGTTTGGTTTGAATGAATTGATCCGCCTTAGATCCCATTTAGTTGAGAAGACATGGAATATTTTTGGTGAGGATAATAGTTCTTGTTCAAAGTTTGATTCCTTTTATCAGTCAGTAAAGGAGTCTATTTTTGACGTATGTGCTCTGTCTCCCTCTTCTTCTAGGTAAAAAAGATCTATTCCTCTTAACCCATGGATGACCCCTGGTCTTCTAAAGAGTTGGAGAAGAAAAAATAATCTTTGGAAAGCTTTTAAGTCATCAAAGCCATCTTTGAATGCTGCACGTCTTCAGCAATTCAAACACTACAGAAATGTTTTCAATTCTTTATGCCGGAAGGCTAAATTCCTTTATTATTCCAAAAACTTCTCGGATTGTGGGAAAGATATTCGAAAAACTCGGCAAGTGATCAATTCGGTCCTCAAACGTTTTTCTCCGGCTCCTTCTATCCCACCAAGTCTTTTAGTTGGTGATGTGGTTGTTGAGGGTTGTTGTTGAGCAGTGGGGGAAAACCACTGCTTCTTCAATCAGGTCTTCACAGTCACAACAAGATTAAAAATCTTATCTTGGTCCGCCTTGTCTCAAATCGATGGTGTTATATCCTGCTTCTGTTGTTGAAGTAGCCAGGATTGTAAATAGCTTGAAGGGTTCTTCGTCGTCTGGCCCTGACTGTATTCCAACTATGGTAGTTAAGTTTATTCTTCCTTCAATTATTTCTCCATTGACAAAGCTTATAAATCTTTCTTTTGAAAATGGGATTTTCCCCAGTTCTCTTAAGCGAGCTAGAGCAATTGTTTTAGATAAAGGTGGACCAAGAAATGAACCAGCCAATTATCGTCCTATATCTTTGCTCTCTGTTTTAGACAAAATTTTTGAAAATACCATGCTTTCCCGTCTACTTGCTTTTCTCGAGGCTAAATGATTTTTTCATGATTTTCAGTTTGGCTTCCGAGCTAAACATTCTACGAAGCATGCGTGTGTAACTCTTTTAAATTTTCTCCATACCGCGCTTGACTCTGGTTTGATTCCTGCTGCTATATTTCTAGATGTCCGTAAGGCTTTTGACTCTTTAACTCATGAGATTCTGCTGTATTAGCTATCACACAATGGTGTAAGAGGACAGGCTCATGCTTGGTTTGATTCCCATTAGTCAGGTAGAACTATCTCCGTAGATTTCCTTTCCCGCTTTTCGTCTGAAGTTGAGTTTGGTGTTCCTCAAGGCTCTTTTCTTGGACCGTTTCTGTTTTTGATTTATGTTGATGACCTTTTAGTTGCGGTTAAGAATCAAAAATCTACAGTTTGCTGTCGCCTACGTCATCCTGAATCTTTCAATGCTAAACAAAATCCATCGTTTTCGCAGGATTTGGACACTCTCGTTTCTTTCGCTGATGACAGTACCATTGGTACTGTAGTAGGAACTGAATCTGAGATGCCTCCCAAATTAGTTGACCTTTTTGAGAGAGTCGTTGTTTGGTTTGATGCAAATTGCCTTTCCCTAAAAGTTGCTAAGTCAATTTTTTTAATTTTTTCCCGTATTTCTATGACGTGCCCTGAGCTAACTAATATCCAGCATTCACGGGGCTCTCTCAGTAGACCTAAGGAACGATATGTCCGATTTCTCGGTATTCTTTTTGATTAAAACCTTTCATTCAAGCATCATTTTAGACTAATTAATATGAAGATCTCGAGGAGCCTTGGAATTTGAAGGAAGCTAAACACATTTTTCCTGGATCAGTTTTAAAAATTCTGTTCCATTGCTTAGTTCAGTCCTACGTCTCTTATTGCCCTACAATATGGATGTCAACTTTCTCTTCTTTTTTGAAACCACTTTCTAAGTTATATGATAAGGCAAGAAGGCTTATACAGGAAACAAATTGTTCTACATCCAACCCAACTAGCCCATTACTTGATTTTCAGTCTCTCTACATTCTTTCGTGCGCGTCTTTCACCTTTCATCGAATTCATGGTGATGTTCCCACAGCCCTTCAAACTACTCCTTCTTTCGTCACTGATATGTCTTCGCATCATCTTCGCAATTCAAGGAATATTAATATTTTATTTAATCGATCGCTGAGGTCTGACTTTAATCCATTAACTGCTTGTCATATTGTTTGGAATAGCCTACCTGAGTCAGCTCAAGAATGTCACTCGTTTGGTAGCTTCAAAAGAATTAAAAATTTTTTTTTAATGTCTTGATTTTTCATGTTTAAATTGATTTTTTTTAATTTCATTTTTTTTTGGAGGGGGGGGGCGGGGGCGGGTGACCCTAGCCTAGGGTGGAAACGTTTGTTGTGAGGGGTACTGAGTTTGTCTAATATTTTTTGTGGCTTGGTTTCAAATATATATTTCGAATTTGGTTTAATTTATTGGATTGCCCTACATCTTTTTTTTTGTTTGGGAGGGGGGGGGGGGTCTCATAAAAATCTCTATTTGTTTGGGTCTTTTAATTATTGTTTTTTTTTCTCTTCTTTGTTTTGTGTGTGTGTGTGTGTGTTGAGTCTTTGAAAGGTTGAAATGCATTATATTGAAAATACTTTTTTTTTTTTTTTTTTTATAGTATTAATGCCATTTCTGTTTTTCCCCTGTTATTTAACTGGCCATAGAACCTTACGGGGGGTTCTATATTAAAGTGTTTTTGTCGTAAATTTATTGGTTGAATAAATTGATTGATTGATCATAGGGTAGTCCATGCGGAATAAATTGATTGCTTGGTAGTCCCCTGTTTAGTTTTTGATTTGTTGATTTTTTTTTTCTTGTGTTGAGTCTCTTAAAGGTGTGAATGCATGATGTTGAAAATGTTTTTATTTTTTATGTATTTGTTTCATTTTTGTTTCTCCCCTGTTTTATTCCTGACCATAGAGCCTTGCGGGGGAGTTTATATTGAAGTGTATTTTGTTGAGTTTATTGATTGAATAAATTGATTGATTGATCAAATAAACCAAGGTAGAATAAATGAAAGACTATTCCCGAGTTAGATTCGACAAGAATTCTCTGCTTAGTGACTGACTTAGCTTGTCTACTGACCTAATTTTCATTAAAAGTGTCGATGAAAAATGTTAATTGAATCCTTCAATTTTAAGTTATTGTAAATTGGGTTTATAGGATTATAAATTGGGTTTATTGGGTTTATGGGTTTATAGTAAATTGGGTATATAGGATTATAGGATCCAGAATCTGTATTTAAAGCAAGGTCTCTATTGATGGATTTTTTAATTTCATTGACCGTCCTAAAAGAATGTGGGAAGCCATTTGCTTCAGATGTGGGAAGCCTCAGATTTGTTTCAGTTGCCTTATCAAACAGAACTAAATGATCTGGATTTTCAACAATGTGGAGGGGCAAGCACAATCAACATCCTCATTTTTATTTTAAATTTCACATCCCAGAGATATCTTGTGTTCATACCATTGTTCCCCTGGGAGCCTGCGTTTATCCCCCCCCCCGTAAAACACCCCTCTGGAGAATTATCCCTTCCCTATGGAAAATCCTCCCCTCCCCCCATTTCCCTCTGGATAATTCCAGATCTTCATTAGAAAAGAAATTGAAATTTCAAATCTCCTGTTTAAGTCAGAGGCAATCATACTGCATTGCCTATAACAAAGACCCAGAAGAATTCAATGTATTAATATTTGTTCATTTATTTTTTCACAGAGGCACTTCCTGTGGGGTGGTCGAATAAACTTTGGAGGCGGCTCAGTCAATTGCAAATCGGAAGTTCCAGTGCCATATTTTAGGATTTAGCCTGCTAGTCAATCAATGCTACTGAATGAGTTGTTACTGACTATAGTGTCTTGAGGAAATTCTTATTCTATTTTAACGGCCCTTGCTTCTCAGGAGTTATTTTGAAAGAATCTTCATATAAATAAAGAATTAGTTCTAAAGGAGAGATGAGGGGAGGGTGGAGGTAGAAACTGATATATAATCCCCACGGCCGTACCCAGGACTTTTGTTTGGAGGGGGGGCTTCGGAACAGGCACAGTCACCTGAAGCAGAATCTGAAGGAGAGGAACTAGATTTGCCAGCAGATCCTGTTGAAGACGGTGTTGATGACTGTGAAAGTGGTTGAATTTTCTGCTATTATGATCCAGTGCTTAGTTAATCAAAGTCATCAAAGTGTTACAAACCACTATTTTACTTATATTCAGTATTTTTATAGATAAATGAAAAATAACATGGATATGTTATGAGAAATGTGGCTGAACATGGTTATTTAAACATGCAAGGCTGTTAGGGTAACATTTCTTAGGTTTAAATGTACAAAAAATTGCTAATATGATTTTACTCCCAAATAATGGCAAATTTTATTTTTTTTTTTTTTTACAAAGTTGATGTCCAAAATCATACACTGTCCAAATGCTGGAGTATTACCCAAGACACAAGATTAGCAAAGGGATAGACTTGACTGTTAATTAAATTGATGAAACTCAAGATGAGGGGTTATTA
Organism: Artemia sp. Qi Xiang Cuo; assembly: GCF_049724085.1. Lineage (NCBI taxonomy): Eukaryota > Metazoa > Arthropoda > Branchiopoda > Anostraca > Artemiidae > Artemia > Artemia sp. Qi Xiang Cuo. The sequence continues at coordinate 94,066,255 of NC_142796.1, forward strand.
CCTTTTTTAAGCCCAGGAAAATCAAAATTATAAAAAAAATTCATTAAAAGCTGAAAGTGATGCTTAAAAAGAAATGCCCAACTGGTCTGGTAGCTACAGGGCAACTCTAAAACGCCAACTTTTACTCTAAAATTCCGAGCGAGTACCTAATTTTATCAATTTTACCGTATTTTATTAATTTTACTTACTGAGTTTTGATTTTACGGTAATTTTACAACATTAGTTTAGAGTCAAAATTTTGAAAAAGCAAAAGGAATTAATTGTACTGAAACAAGTGAATACGTTGGAACTAATTTTCGGAGTGAGCTTTAACCTCCAACTTTACTTTTGAAGATCCGACCCACTTGTTATGCAACTATCCACTTGTTTCTATTCTTTATTAAAAAGTTTAACCCTATTAATATGTTTTTATATCAATTGGAAATCGAAAGACAGTGTGGTCTAACAAAATTATTTATTATCAAGTTAGAAAATTTCGAATAATCGTTTTGGTTACTTAAAAAGACCACTAGAAGTCTTAATGGAATAAGCCGTCTCCCAAATTACTAGGTTTATTGATTCGAAACGATCACACCTGAAAAAAAAAACAACAAGAATCCGTGACCTTGCTCCTGGAAAACGAGAGTAAAAATCTACTTCTGTGTAGATGGGAGCTTGAAACCTCTATAATAAGATTTTCTGATGTTTAAATGCATTGTATACATATGTTTAAATAGACTAGAATATTGTATATAAATAGGAAATTAGAAATATTACGATGTAAAATTGTTGAAAACAAAGCTCCTGGCAGCACTCCCCTCCCCCGAAAAAAAGAAATTTTCTGGCGAGGCTCATGACCCCAACCTTTACTTTTTTCTTCACTCTAGGCTACTGGTAAGCAGGTGACTAATATTTTGTTCAACATAGTAAAAGAATATCGCGACGGGATGGGTACTATTACCCCCTCCCCAACATCAATAACAAAGGCGTGAAACAAAGAAATTTTCGGGAATCAAGAAGGATTAGATATCAGTTTCCTGCAATAAGAAGAGAGGTACCGCCCCACAGCACCCTTATTCAGGGTTAGTCTAAATGGAGAGAGATGAGAGAATAATCCATATACCCCCCCCCCCCCCACACACACACACTCCTTTCTATATTTACCTAAAGGCATATGTTAAGTTAGACTACTTGGGCATTGAAATACGATTTTTAGGCATTTTATATCCCCCCCCCTACACAACAACCCACTATCCCTCTTTCATAACAGCTGATCGGCAATTATATATCACTGAACATATTTTCTTGAAAAGTAAAGTTGATCAATATAGTTGAATCAAGCATTAGGGAAAATGTCTAAATCGGCCATTTGTCAATATTGTCTATATTAATCTAAAGCCTATATTAACCAAAGACTTTTCAGGAACGAATACCTCACCGTGATACAAATGGGAAGTTCAACATGGAGTTCCTTGATACCTTTAAATCGATTTGGCAATCTCAGAACAATCGATGACAACTTGGTCCTGTTAGGTTCAAAATCGTTGTTCGATGTTACAAAATGTGGGAAAAAAACACTTTCTTGTGGCACAATCTTTTTGGTCACTTAAAAAAACACTAGAATTTTCATTTCCCGTTCGAAGGTGCCCCTTCTGATCTCCTAGTACCATCGACTCGATACGATCACCCTTGGTGGAAAAATGAATAAACACGTATTCATGATCTTTCTTCTGGGAAAAATCTAAAATTCCAAATTTTTGTAGATAAGAGCTTGAAACCTCTACAGCAGAGTTCTATGATATTCTGAATCTAATAGTGTGATTTTCATTCAGATCACTTGCCACTTCCAGGAAGTTTCCCTCCTTGTTCGAAAATCGGGCAGACTTTCTCCGGCTCGTAGTTTTGATGCTTAGCAGTAAGCTTCATTAATTCTATATGTTTGGAAGTATCATAAAATCCCAATTCTTTTGATGTATTAATTATTATCAAAATTGAGTTTTTTAAAGTTTCGATTACCGTTGGCCCGAGTCACTCCTTACTTACAGTTCGTTACCACGAGCTGCTTGACTTCAGCTTTGGGGACCCAAGGAACTTGTTAGACAACTACGTTCCAAGAACAAAGATTCTAAGTATTACAAACTATCTAGAAAATTTCGGGCTAGGCTAATTATATCTAGTAATAAATTTGTAGTATCCAGACAGATTATCCTTGGATTATCAAATTTTCTAATTAGAAAATTATAGATTATATAGAAAGTATCTAGATCATTACGGATTAATAGAAAAGCAATGAAATAAGGGCATGCATTTGAGCTTATTTTTCGAGTGAGCCTTTACCTCTAACTTCAGCTTTGAGGACCCAAGCAACTTGTTAGACAACTACAGCACAAAAACAAAGAATGTGAATATTACGGGTTATCTAACTCCTTATTGAGAACATTGAGCTTATAGTACTGAATATCCAAAAAATATTTCGAGTGAATTTGTTGTGTTAAAAGCCTTCTCCATGACAAGGCCAAAATATCCTTCACAAATGACTTTGTACTTTTTACCTGAAAAAAAAAACAAGAGTTTGAACAATCTTCAGACAGTAGGAAATCTATATAGCGTAGTAAAAAAGAATGGGTATTGCTTTAAAACGAATGTTGCTTTTGCAACACTTGTTTCATCAAGGCTAACTAAAGGTTGCTGCTACACTTCATGTTGTCTAAGCAAAGTAAATCTGGGTACCATTGCTTTGAGTTAGTTGTTGGCATGCCAATCTTAGCAAGCCTATTTCTTAATCGATCTGTTCCAGCGCAAATGAAAATGTTTGCTCAAATCTACTTTAGTACACTCAGGACACTAGCACATGATTATGGGAGTGAGAGTACCAGTTCAGGCTGCAAATCGTTCAAGATTCCTTTGTCTAGACTTTTGCCGTTGATGTTTGGTAATTGGTTATTACCATTAGTTTGGATTGGGTTCCGTCTTAAGAGGTGCAATGCGGATTTTGCACCTTCGCAAGTTTATACACAAATTAAAAACACACCAATTAAGTTGTTGAAACACAAATCTTGTCAAATTTTAATGAAAATCTCTCAGTGTGCTTGAGGTATTGAAAGTGTTCGCTCTAATCTACTTCTTTTGTAAAAGGCATCACTGTGAAGCATGGTGTGCGTGTAACTGAACTCCGTTCAACTGCATCCTCGTTCAACCGACCCCGTTTTATTCAACCCCCGTGCAACTCAACCCCATTTAGGGGAGCTCTTGTACAAAGAACGAAAAAGAAAACACGTCCGGTTACCCAGCACTTTCTCGGTATTCTCAAAAGTTTGTTTCCCAATTACTTTTTAGTGTTGATATACAAATAAATAGAGTCTATCATTAACAAATGGGTTTTGCATTTAAATGATTTTTTTTACTTTTTTTCAACTCTTTTTTTTTACTTGCAAAGGGGAATGGGACAGTTCAAAAGGGGATTTTAAACGCCATGTCAAGGATTTTCGATCATAAAGATTTCAGTGGCAGACCTTTTATGGTTTCAAGCCTTTACGCTCCAGAAATGACACTAAAATCGCATTTTAGTGTCATAAGGCATTTTATGACGGTGTTATCATGCCAAAATTATAAAAAGCGCATAAATATGAATATTAGCTCTAAAATAATCCTATACAGCTCTCTGCCATATTCTAATGCCCTATTAGTAGCGGAGAAATAAAACCAACAAAAGGAGACACATCAGCGTTTCCAGCTCTTTTTGAAACTCCCCATAAAGATGTAAAGAGTATATGGTATGGTACTTTTTTATATCTGTCGTTAGGCAGGCTTCGCAGTTAGTTAGTCATTAAAAGAGGTGTTTACAAATTTGAAATCTCAATCTGCACTTGGTTGTATGGATGAACAAAACCAAATTTTCGTTTTATACATGGTGTAAAAAAAAACATGCTTTGTGCACTATGTTATGGTATCAACAGTATTTCATATTTTGGACAAAAAATGTCGTTTCTAAAGCACATAGCTATTCTTGAATTCCCGAAGCTGTGAAACAAGCAACGGGAAAAGCTGGATGATGCAAAGAGAGAAGATAGGTCTTGGAATCACATTCACTTTTTAGGGGGGGGATGGGATACTTATGTCATTGTCAATAGTGATACAAAAACAGTTAACAGTTTGACGGTCTTTTTTTATACAATCATAGGCAGCGCAATAGCGCTGCCTAAGTAAAGAACGATGTTGTCACAGTGTATTATTTATTTATTTTTTGCTTTTTTTAGACCAGGGCACTTCCTATCGAAGGAGTTGTCGTAGAAACTTAGAAATGCCCTTTTGTTCAACGTGGTTGAAAGGTTCGGAAATTATGTCTTTGAGGATGACAAATCCACCCCAGCCCTCAAGGCAAAAGTTGTAATTTATGCCCTGGGGGCATATAAGGTTTTATAGAAAGCGTTGTGGTAGAAACTTCAAAAACGGCTTTTTCGATTGGAAATTGAAACGGCTAGTACCCTTTTTAATAGTTGAAAGTGATTGGAGGGCCACTAACACACCTCTCACGCCCACCCTTTCACCAAACACATCCAATGGAAATTTTGAGATAGCCATTTTGTTCAACGTAGTTGAAAGGTCCGAAAATTATGTCTTTGAGGATGACAACCTCCCACAGACCTTAGGACGAAGGTTGTAAGTTATGTACTTACTTGTACTTGTGGCGAGGCACAGGCTGTTCAGCCCAACTCGGCACCGAGGATATGATGGACCATTTTTTGCCACTGACTTCGGTCTTCTGTTTGGGGGCGGATGATTTTCAACCACGATTTATCCCAATTGCGTCTGTACTTCTTGAAACCTTCATTATGGCATGCCAAGATTTAGTTTGGCCACCTTGACTTTTCTTCCAGTTGGGGAGGGGCTTAAATTCAAGAAACTGACTGGTCAGGTACTCACTTGGGGGCCGCATAGTGTGCCCAAACCATGTGAGCCTTCTGCCCTTGACGATAGCGGATAATGAATGCTTCTGATTGCACATATGCATTAGTTGTTCGTTGCTTCTCCTTTGGCTAAGTTTCAGGTTGCAAATGGCTCTTAGGCACTTCCGGCGTAAAATGTCGAGTGAGCATTCTTCTTCTGCCTTTAGCGGTCAGGTTTCGCATCCATACAGCAGGATAGAGCGAATACACGCTACGTAGACTCAAAGTTTGGTCTTCAGGCTGATCTCACTTCTGGACCATAATGGCCTACGCAGTTGGCCAAAGGTGATCCATGCCTTGCCTATTCTGGCCTTTATCTCGCACGAGGCCCCACCCTTGATATCAATCAGTGACCCGAGGTATCTGAATTCTTCTACCTGTTAAAGCTGTTGTCTGTTTATGGAAACTGACGAATTTCTATCTGTGGAAAGGTGCTTGGTTTTGGGGAAACTGATGGCCAGGCCTGTCAGGCTAGCACTATTTGCCACTCTCTGCAACATTTACATGGCATGGGCGCTTGATTCAGCAAGGAGTGTGTCATTGTCTGCGTATTCCAGGTCCCCTAACTTCTCATCACTGGTCAGCTCGATTCCGTCTTCCGAACTTATGGAATTTTGAAGACCCAATCAATTATATAGTTGACGAGGATCATGGAAGCTGGGCAGCCTTGTCGTACACCATAGACGATTTCGAAGAGCTCAGTGAGCTCCCCGTACATTCGGGTATTGCTATGCGTGATCTCATAGTATGCTTTCATCAGGCTCACCAGCTTCGGTAGGACTCCATCTTTCAGCATGATTTCCCATAATAGCGGGCGAAGCACCGAGTCGAATGCCGCTATAAAATCCAAAAAGATAGCGGTGATTTCTCGGTCGCGGATAGAGCACTGGTGTAGGAGGATCCGACCATGTCCATGTAGGAAAATATTTCAGGCCATGTCCATGAGTGAGATGCTTCGATAGTTTTTGCAGTCACTCCTGTCATCCTTCCTGGAATGATAGTTGCATCCCTCTAATCTTGGGGGACGCACTCGCTCTTCCAGATCTTCTTGAGGAGGTCCGTGGGTGTGCTGACCAGGGATGGGCTTGCTTTAAAGAGCTCTGGTGGTAGCCCATCTTCTCCTGGCGCTTTATGGCTCGAGTGATTTTACCGCTTTCCTTACTTCTTCAAACGTAGGTGGGGAGATGTCGACGGGGTACTGATTTTGCGGCTGGGAGAGTCCAGGTACACTGTCCGGTGGTTCATTCGCCCAGTATCTGTTCTTGTCCCTCTTAGCTAGTCTCTGAGCTTTCTTCCGAAGCCGTTTGAACTCTTCCCAATCTTGGGAAGCTTCCGACTTGTCCGAGAGTGCCTGAAGTGTCTCTACCGTGCACTACTTCTTGTGGTTTTTCGCTCGTTTCCCAAGTATCTTTAAGGCTGCTTCTTGTGTTGTTGCTTTGATAGCTCTGCCCTGGGGGCATATAAGGTTTTTATAGAAAGCGTTGTCATAGAAACTTCAAAAAGGGTTCATTCGATCGGAAATTGAGAGGGCTAGTGCCCCGTTTGATAGTTGAAAGTAATCGGAGGGTGAAAGCCCCCCCCCCCCACGCCCTTCATTTCTCCAAATACTTTAAATCAAAATTTTTATATAGTCATTTTGTTCAACGTAGTTGAGAAGTCTGGAAATTGTGTCTTTGAATATGACAACCCCTCACAGCTCTCAGGGAAAGGGTCGTAGAAACTTCAAAAAGGGCTCATTCAATTGGAAATTGATAGGACTAGTGTTTTTGTTATCAGTCACAAGTGATCCGAGGGCAAATGCTCCCCCCACCCTCCCACCACGCCCATCTTTTCCTAAAACACTTCCAATCAAAATTTTGAGATAGTCATTTTGTTCAACGTAGTTGAAAGTTCCGGAAATTATGTCTTTGGGGATGACAAATCCCCCTCCTCAGCCCTTAAGACAAGGGTTGTAAGTTATGTCCTGGGGGCGGATAAGGTTTTATAGAAAGCGTGGTCATATAAACTTCAGAGGAGGCTCATTGGATTGGTAATCAGAAGCTCTAGTGCCATTTTTAAAAGTCAAAGTGATCGGAGACCAACTAAACCTCCTCCCCCCCCACACACACACACACGTAGTATTGTCCCGAAATTTATCTAATATAAGTTTTGAGATAGCCATTTTAGTCAAAAATTTTCTAAATATAATATAACAAGGCTTTTGGGGCTGGAACAAACCCCCAGAACCTCGAGGCTAGGGTCGTAAGTTATGCACCAGGGGCATTTAAGGTTTTTATGGAAGGGAAGGTTGTATAAACTTTAGAAGAGGCTCATTTGGTAGAAAATGGGAACTTCTTGTTCCTTTTTAAGGGTGAAAAGTGATGTAGGGCATTTATCTCCCCCCCCCCACTCCTCGACAACCCCCTTCACCAAACAAATTTGACTAAAATTGTGAGATAGCGATTTTGCTCAGAATAGCCTTAAGAACATATCACAATGTCCCTAGGGTTGACACAATCCCCCAGTGCCCTGGGGAGAAGCATGTAAGTCACGCCCTGGGGTATATAAGGTTTTTATGGAATGGGTAGTCGTATAAACTTCAGATGGGGCGCATATGATTTTAAATTGAAAATTATGTTTTTTTAAGATCATTTATGACTCTTTTTAAGAGTCATAAATGATTTGAAAGCAACCAGCCCCCACCCACACTCATCATTTCTCCAAAGACGTCCAATTAAAATTTGGAGATAACAAATTTGTTCATTGTAGTAGAAGGGTCCGTGAATTATGTCTCTGAGGAAGACACCCCCCCCCCACAGCTCTCAGGGCAAGGATTGTAAGTTATGCCCCGGGGGTGTATAAGGTTTTAATAGAATAGGGGTCGTCGTATATACTTCGGAGGGGACTCGATTAGATTGGTAATATGAATTTCTAGTACCCTTTTTAGAGTCCCCTTTTTTCCGAAAAACATCGAATAAAAAATTTTGACAGTCGTTTAATTTACAATAGTCCAAAGATCATATAAAAATGCTTTTGGGGCTGGTACAAACCCCCAGAGCATGGGGGCGAGGGTTATTAGTTATGCCGCGGGGCATTTAAGGTTTTTATGGAACGGATGGTTCTTTAACTTTAGAGGAGGCTCACTTGGCTGAAACTTGGAACTTATAGTTCCTTTTTAAGCGGCAAAAGTGATGTATGGCATTTATCTCCCCCCCCCACTCCTCGACAACCCCTCTTTTCCCTAAACGCATATGATTGAAACTATAAGATATCGGTTTTGTTCAAAACAGTCCAAAGAACATATAATAATGCCTCTAGGATATACACAACCTCCCAGCGCTTTGGGGATAGGGCTGTAAGTTATACCATGAGGGCATATCAAGTTTTTATGGAATGGGCGGTCGTATAAACTCCAGATGGGGCTCATTTGATTTAAAATTGGAAGTTATAGCGCCCATACTAAGAGTGGGGATAGGGCTGTAAGTTATACCATGAGGGCATATAAGGCTATTATGGAATTGGTGGCCGTATAAACTTGCTATGTGGCTCATTTGATTTGAGATTGGTATTTAGAGTACCCATATTAAGAGTCAAAGTGATTTGAGAGCAACCAGCCCCCCCCCCCTCCACGCTCATCATTCCCCTTAACATCTAGAATCAAATTTGGAGATAACAATTTTATTCATCGTAGTTGAAGGGTCTGGAAATTATGTCTGTGAGGAACCCCCCCCCCTTCAACTCTCAGGGCAAGGGTTGTAAGTTATGCCGTGGGGGCCTATAAGGTTCTTATAGAACCTTATATAATCTTATGGGGGCCTATAAGGTCGTATATGCTTTGGAGGGGACTAATTGGACTGGTAACCAGAAGTTCTAGTGTCCTTTTCAAGAGCCAAAGTGATCAGAGAGCAACTACCCCCCCCCCCCCACACACACACACACAAGCACGTCGTGTTTTCCTGAGATGCATCCAATATATATTTTGGGACAGGCTTTTTATTCAAAACAGTCCAAAGATCATATAACATGGCTTTTGAGGTTGATACAAGCCACCAGAGCCTAAGGAAGACGGTTGTTAATTATGCCCCTGGGACATTTGACATCCTTATAGAAAAGATGGTCGTATGAACTTTAGAAGTGGCTCATTTGGTTGAAATTGGAAGTTCTAGTTCCCTTTTAAGGGTTAATAGTGATGGAGGTCAACTAGTCCCGCCCCAGCTACCCTTCTTTTCACCAAGTGTGTATGATTGAAATTGTGCGATGACAATTTTGTTTAAAATAGTCCAAAGAACATATAACAATGCCTCCAAGGTTGGAACAAACCCCCAGAGCCCGTGGGCAAGGGCTTTAAGTTATGCCCTTGGGCCATATGAGGTTCTTATGGAACGGGCGGTCGTATTAAATTCAGATGGATTTCATTTGATTTTAAATTAGAAATTATAGTGTCCTTTTTAAGAGTCAAAGTGATGAGAGACTCCCCCCCCCCCATGCCCATCATTGTCCATAACAAACATCCAAACAAAGTTTTGAAACATCAATTTTGGGGGATGTCAACCCCCCCCCCGATGACTCAGGGCAAGGGCTGCAATTTGTTCATTGTTTACCTATAGTATATATTATTGAGAAGAGGTGTGCATGCTTGACTTCTACTTTCCCAAAATACGAAGGGCATTAAGGTGAGTCTTTGAGGGAATGTTGAGGGGAGTTTTGAACCACATCATAACATGCTATGTGTATATGGTTAGTCAAAAGGGCGTCCCTTAGGAATGACTGAGTATATTAATTTGGAATTTTCAGGAAGTGATAAGGTAGATGATCAATTGACTATAAAGGCAATAGTTGCACACTACAACTCCTAGAACTACCGCTGCATCTACTGCTACCACAAGTACTATTGCTACTACCACTACTATCACTAAAACTAATACTTCTGTAGCGAGTACTACTAAGGCTGAGGATATTGAAAACAACGTCTGAGGAAACGTTGAGGGGAAATTTGAACTAAATCAAAACATACTATGTGTATACAGATTGGTGATACAGGCATATCAGAAATATTTTTGGAACGGCTTATCATACCGAGAGAAAATTTCAAGGGCAGCATGAGTGGGATGTTCAGTTGGCCAAAAGGCAAAACGTAACTGTTACTACTGTTATTAATACTGATGGTACTACTGTTACAACTAATAATTATACACTATTACTGCTACTATTGTTATTACTACTAATAATACACTATTACTGTTACTACTGTTTCTACAAATACCACTACCACTATCGTGCTAGTACAAGTAAAGCTACACGTTTGAAGGTGACAGTTTGACAGAATATTGAGGGGGAATTTGAACTAAATCAAAAGACACTTTGCGCATGTAAATTGTCAAAAGCGCATGTAATTGCACTTTACTGAAAAAAATGTAAATGTCTCTAGTTTTATAACTTTAATAAATCAAATATTATTAACATTTTGATTAATAAATATCAGTATATGTATATTAAACTGACAATGCATATTTGTATTTTTTAAGTAAAGTGCAAATTATGTCCTGGCCTTGGGAAGGCATAGGGGATTTTGAGCCCTGCTCATGTTAATTTCTGCTCGTTTTGAGTTTGACTGGGTTATTTGTTGTAATTACTGTTCGTTTTGGGTTTCATTTATTTATCGATGCTGACTTGTGATAGTTTTACGCTTGGTAGACTATTTGATTTTATTTTTACTCATTTTTGGTTTATTGGAGTTCTTTACTTTTCATTGAAAAATTTATTTTGCGGAAAATGTTTTTTTAATTAATCTCAGAAGCAAATGGTCTAAATATGACTCCCGATGTCATCTTTGCTCCGAGTCAGTATTAAACATTTGCAGGAGAAAATTAAAACTACTTAATGTTATAAACCAACTTTTGCAATTTCTACGCAACTCTTTCTATATACTAGATGACTGTTTTTCAGAATTATATTAAGTAGGTCTAAGAACTAGGTCAGTACCAAAAAAAGTCTTATAATTAGGCCTAGACCAAATTAGAATGCAGCATTTGGACTAAAATTGATCAACTCAAAACAAGCAAGGTGTCACAATCATAGTTTCAAAGAAACAAACCCTTGCACATATGAGCGTCGTAAAATGTGCCTCTATACAACAAAATCCATTTATTTCTTCCAATATAACTCTCTTGGCATTCGGCTGACAATTCACGCTAGCATCTGCTTCTCAAAGTAAACCCAAAATGTGAGTTAGGCCAGCAAAACGTAAAATCTATTTCATTTTATATGGCATTGTATCTGAAGAAATTATTTTTATTATTTGGATTTTAAGAACTTAAAGAGTAATATCCTGCTACATGAGAAATTCTGTCATACCTCTAAGCCAAGGGCCACGGTTATAGTCTTCGTGTGAACGCTTTAGAATTTAATTTCTCGAGTTGGTCTGAATGGGGTCTTGAAATCGAAAATACTTATATTCTACTACAGTGCAGTATACTGTTTCAATGCTTTGGTCTGCCTCCATTTCCATTTACCATTTACCACTTAGCCAAGTTTTGACCCTAAAATGTGAGGCGAGGAGGGCAGAGTTACCTCTGGATATCCACATGTCTGTTGAATAAATATATTTCTTCTTGCATTTAGTTGTTTATTTACTATTCAGTAGAAATAAGCTTAATAATAGAATATTGGCCTAGTTACGGCATAATTATATAAATGTTTACCCGGCTGCTACATATTTTAAAAGTTCGATTAAGTTTCACTAAACTACAAGCCTTATGCACAAATTTAAACTGTTGCATGAAACTTTGTATTTCGTATCCGACATTTTTTAAAATTTTATCTTTTTTTATAATTAGTACGGGAAGTGTCAATTGTTTTTACTATTAGAAACTGAAAGTCGTTTTCCAACTATTCAAACAACCGAAGTTAGCTACAACTATACCAAACAAGAACTTTCTCGGGAAGGCAACAAACTCATTAGAAAATACATAGCTAGAATTCAACTTTTGAATGACCCCTCCCCCGCCCCCTTTCACATCGGTATTTTTTTTAGTTCATTCTTTCAAATTTTCTCATTATTTGTTTAGCGGGGAGGAGGAATAATCTTTGCTGTTCTTCCAAATCTGTTTTCTTTTTTGAGTGGTTTAAAGACTGTATTACAGTTTATAAGGTAATTTCTTATTAAATTAGATATCTACTACAAAATGACCGTTTTAAAATCACTTCTATCGCCACAGCTTTGTTACTGGTTAATATTATGAACTTTTTTTAGGTTTTCTGCTTAAGAATTAGAATACCGTACTCTAATTTAAATTTTTAAGTTGTATAAGATAGTCTGAGCGTTGCCTTTAATTGTAAGCAGCAAAATTACTGCATAAATTTCATCCAGTTTGAAATCAAAGTTAATGACAGTTTTAAGGCCTAAGCTCTTGATTCATCACCGATCTCTAGATAACATACTCCATAATATACCACTTCAGCTACCAAATCTCCTGGGTGCGTAATAGAGCATGATAAACACGAGTGCTTCCATGCCAAGGTTGGGGCCTCGTAGCTACGATTCACACTTTCATCCCTGGCCAAGGCTAGAGGAGACCCTAAGTTGCACCAAATTGATGTTCAGTTTTGCCTCCTCCTGGTGGTTGCCTAACTTCATCACCAGAATGACCAACATGACAGGACGCCTGAAGTATGGAGAGTTTCTTGTCAAAAAAAAAAGGTCCCATGAAACACCTACGGATAAAGATGATTCGAATATGATGACCAATATTACAGCATCCACAGTAGCCAGTGCGGAAGAGGTTCAGATGGTGCCTAATTCACGAAGTGGCTGAAACTAGAGAAGTCACAAAGCTGAGTCAACTCACATACTCTTTGCCATTAAAATGAAAAACACAATGGACTCAACATATATTGCCTATCTGAGACTAGATTATAGGATACAATGATGATGCGACACAATTGACCTCAGGGATTCGGAAACATACAGATCCCAAAACTCAAGACTATCTGAAGGAAGGGATTCCCATGGATTTTGAATCCTTCTGTATCCAGTTGCTAAATCTTCTGCCATCTCTAGGCAGCCAATGTCAGGGAAAATATCTGGTCTAAGACTAAAAGGACCGATTAATAATCAGACAACATTTCCTGTCATCACACTCATCAGAGATAGCCCTCATGACATCAAGGATTTTGTTTGACCTACAGAGAAACAAGACGTGACACATTGTTTCTCGCTGGCGACTTAAACGCATGGATCAGTAAAATTATACCTAAAGAATAACCGGGCGGCATAGCATCAGAAATAAATGCTTAAACCGAGGGAGGTTGCTACATCTTGTTAAATATAATAACTGATTTCTGGTTAAGACTCAACTCGAGCACATCAAGCACCATCTTGTGACCTGGAGATTCAACGAAGGGGCTTTTAAAGGCTAGATTGACAACATTCTCGTAAGCAGACGACGGAGGAGGACATGTCTGGATGCAAGAATCTACAAAGGTGTTTATACAAGCTCAGGAAATGGGTCCAATCCCTTCCTTCTCATATGTAAATTCAGCCCAAGGCTAAGCACTCACAAAAAAAGATACAAACTGATCGCTGCAACGAATAAAAACGATAGAGTCCACGGATCAAAGCTGAGTTCAGACTTCCACTTAAGTCACCGATTCGGGTTCCTTACTGATTACCTGATATCGCGGACCAATGATCTAAGCTGAAAGTCCTGACAATGGAGGTTGCTCAACAGCTGCTTGGCCACACGAAGAAAATAAACGTTCTGGATCTCAAACACTGCGATACAGCTAGTGGAAAACAAACAACCAAGAGCATAAAATAAGGAATTCAATGGTACTACTTTTATTTTTTTGCATGTTTCTTTAGATGCGGCCAAACACAGTTTTGCCAATCTACCGAATGAGGTTGATTTGCATGGAAGTTAAATTAAACAAGAGTTAGTTTTATGGAATTCAGCTGAATGATGGTAGAGTTGAATGGGGTTGACAGAGTTGAGTTGAATCGGGGTTGAGGTGAACGAGGGTTGAAGTAGACGGAGTTGAGTTGAATGGGTTTTGAGGTGAATGGGGGTGGGTAAGTTGAACAAGGTTGAGTTATATGCACACACGTTCTCCCCTTTAATATTCTCTGAAAGTTGTAACTTAATAAACTAAGCCGTTCCTGAGATTTTTCAGTTACGCCTATTTGGCAGCCAATAAGCACATAGTGTCTTTTTGAGTTAAATGGGTTTTGAGGTGAATGGGGGTGGGTGAGTTGAACGAGGTTGAGTTATAAGCACACCAGTCCCCCTCTTGAATATTCTCTGAAAGTTTTAACTTAATCAACTAAGCCGTTCCTGAGATTTTTAGTTACGCCTATTTGGCAGCCAATAAGCACACAGTATCTTTTGATTTAGTTAAAATACACCCTTAAAAATCGATGAAAGTTTCAAATGAATACCCTTAGTTGTTATTAAGACTTTAGTAGTGGCTAAAGGCAAACCTTAGTATTCCTGAGACAGTAGTAGCAGTAGTGGTATACACATAATACGTTTTGGTCAGTTGAACATCCCCTTTATCATGCCCTGGTTGTTTCAACTTAATTTTCTAAGCCGTTCAAAATATATTACAGATATGCCCTTTTGGCAACTGGGTGGACATTTGTGTCTTTTGATTTAGCTCAAAATCTTCCCAGACATTCCTTCAAAGATTCAACTGAAGACTCTTAGCCCTTTCTGAGCCCTCATTTCCCTTATAAAGCATATGTTTAACAACAGCAAATTTCTATTATTAACAGCCGTTGCCTTGGGGCCTGCATGGTTCATTCCATCCGTTGAGACATTTTCATGGGACCTTTTTACTATTTTGAACATAACGGGGATTTTAAATTTTGATCAAATGTCTTTGGAAGTTACAGGAGGCTGGGTTGCCAAAAAGGGAAAAGGGAGGCTGGCTATAGTCCAGTCACTTTTGACTTTTAGACTGGGCACTAGCAAATCTGACTTTCTAATCAAATTATTCCTCTCTATGTGAACTGGCTTCAGTAAAAAAATAAATAACATATTATATAACACATTCAAGGCTTATCACTGTATACTAAAGTCGACACTGGAGTGTTGGCTCTGATGAGCAATGTGTAAAGGATGGTACCCTTGCACTCATTGATCATGCGGCTCCCAGGGGCACGGTTTCGTTTACATTTCGAAATATTTATTAAAATGGCCATCATGAACTTTGATCCTTTGATTTATTACACTCCTTTAATTATGTGGTATCTATGTAGCTTTTTCTTTTTTTTTAACTTGTTTAAATAAAAAACAAAGTTATCAATGAAATCGATTGATTGCCGCATCAGTATTTGTTTAGACAATAACCTTCCAACTCTATCTCGAATTAAACAAACAAATATAAAGCAAACAGAACTTACAAAAGATATGGACAAGATAATTCCTAGGCTAATAACTGTTTGTACTTGAAAGGCTTCTAAGTCTTTGTCTCCTAATACTTTGTAGAACCTACTTGGCACTAGTCCAACAAAATATATAACAACTTGCTCTGAAAAAAAAAGAAGAAATCAATCAAAAGTAAGCTACATTGAAGACAGTGGTAAAGTATGGTTCTGAAGTGGGGGTGCTACAAAAAAAAAGGGAGGAAGATTTGCTAGGTGTTTTCCAGAGAAAATGAATATGGATTGTTTTGGGTACCCGACTGACTCACCGTATCTGAAACAGCAGGCTGTAAAAAAAAGTGTGGTTCAATCCCGCTTTTTAGGGCTGTAATGAGAGAAAGGTTGAGATAGCTAGGACACGTTTTGCAGATGAAGCATGACATATTTTCCAGGATTGTCCTTTTTGGCTAACTGTCAAGAGCTAAGCAAAAAGCAGGTCATGCCCAATTGGGGCGGGAGAATGTCGTAAAGAAAGATTTACGAGAAACAAGAACTTCCTGGGAGGCTCTAAAGGGATGGGCTTAGAATAAATTGGGATGGAGGAGGAGCGTGAGTAGCTGTGTTGACTATAGGCGGATTGGTGCTGCAATGAGTTGGTTAGTAGTAGTAATGATAATTTATCTGTAACCCAATTTTAAACAAAACAATACCAACACAAATAGGTAACTTAAACCTTTATCTTAGACAACAAATATTCGTCTGCCATTTAAACTATGTGGTATTCTTCTTCTGCCTTTCTTCGCTTTTTAATTTTAATATACCCAAGCTTTTGTTGAGTTTCCTTGCTACCGGTCAAATGCTGTTATTAGCTTTATACTGCAGTTTAAACAATAAAAACCTTAATCCGGTTCTCATTTATCCAGCAATAAGAATCACAAAATCTTATACATAAATATAAATTTTAGCCTTTGTTTACATGACCTGTTATTCTTGTTTCCTTTTTTCAATTAAAACCTAAAACAAACAGAAATCAAAATGAATAATCAAGTCATACATATTACGAAAACAAATTCAAAGAAATATGAGTAATAGCCCCATTCTCAAATCCCTTAAAGGAGGAGAATGTTTATTTACATTCTTCATGCCTCTAGTGACAGAATCCAGGTTGTAGCGGCAATTAGCAACCTAGTAAGAGACGATCACGTCCCATAGTTAAAATAGCCCATAACTCATTGAAATAGAGTCAGATCGAGAAACGAAGTACATTATTAAAACCGCCTTGTCCAAAACTCCTAAATAGGAAACTTACAATCTCTTGGCTTGTACAACAAAGAAAATATATCAGCTTGAAAAATAAGAAAAGTGTTTTGAACAGCAATATTCTGCATCGACGGCATCTTTTTTTTTCGTTTTTTCTCATCAGCTGGCTCGGCACTGGAAATTCATAGAAAGCTGTTTAATGGTTCATTTGAAAGGAAATTGATGTATTTAAAAAACCTTTCATAATCAACAAAAATAATTTAAAAACTAAAGCATTTTTTTACGATAAACTGTATACATAAAGGATCAATATAGTTCTTTATAAATGGGGAGTATGTCTAGTCTAGTTAATTGTAAATGGGGATAATAGAGATGGCTGAAACCTACTAAAGAACAAACCATGGCACATATTGGACTTAGTTAGCTGCCTGATTCTCTGAACTTCGTCTCTTACAATTCTAAATAAGAAAAAACCATAGGCTTTTTGCGGTTTGTGATTTTTTTATATTAAAGTACAAATCAAACAGTTCGTGGTAACTGTAAGTAAGGAGTGACCCGGCTCAATAGTAACCGAAACTCTAAAAAACGGAGTTTTAATGCCAGTAGATAGATCAAAAGAATTAAATTTTTATGATTATTTTAAATATATCAATTTCATCGAGTTTAGTCTTACCAATCAAAAGTTACGCGCCTGAGCAGATTTCGAAAAAAGGGTGAAAGACCCTCTAAAAGTTATAGAACCTTAATGAAAATCACACCATCATATTCAGCGTATCAGAGAATCCTACTGCAGAGGTTTCAAGCTCCTATCTACAAAAATGTGGAATTTTGCATTTTTTGCCAGAAGAAAGATCACGGATGCGTGTTTATTTGTTCATTTGTTTTTTTCCCCAGGGGTGATTGTATCGACCCAGTGGTCCTAGAATATCATGGGAGGGCTCATTCGAACGGAAATTAAAAGTTCTAGTGCCCTTTTAAAGTGCCAAAAAAATAGAGGTCAACTAGGCCCCCTCCCACGCTCATTTTTTTCCCAAAGTCACCCGATCAAAATTTTGAGATAGCCATTTTGTTCAGCATGGTCGAAAAAACGATAACTATGTCTTTTAGGATGACATAATCCCCCGAAGTCCCCTGGGGGGAGGGCTGAAAGTTATGAACTTTACCCAATGTTAACATATAGTATTGGTTATTGAGAAATATACAGACGTTTTCAGGGGGGATTTTTTCTGGTAGTTGGGGGGGGGATGGGTTGGGGGTTATGTGGGAGGATCTTTACACGGAGGAAGTTCTTATGGGGGAAGGGGTATTGCTATGAAGGGGGTGCCAGATTTCCCAGCATTATTTAAAAAAGATCATAAATTATATATTAAAACAAAACAAGTTTTTCAACTAAAAGTACGGAGCAACTTCAAAACTTAAAACGACATAAAACACTACACATATGATTGAATTCACCCCCTACTCAATACCTTACTCTTTAAACCAAATA
This sequence comes from Artemia sp. Qi Xiang Cuo, assembly GCF_049724085.1. Lineage (NCBI taxonomy): Eukaryota > Metazoa > Arthropoda > Branchiopoda > Anostraca > Artemiidae > Artemia > Artemia sp. Qi Xiang Cuo. The sequence continues at coordinate 94,084,271 of NC_142796.1, forward strand.
TTATTTATTACTTTCATAAGAGCTATTTATTCTAATTAGCGGCGTTTGTGATTAATGGGTCATTTTTAAAGAATTGAAACAAAATTCGAACTTTAGCTTAAAGAGCAAGGTATTGACTAAGAGGCGAACTCTCTAATATGCGTATTAAAAATATATGAATATAAAAGTTCGTTACGTAAGTTAATTCGTAAGTTACGTATAATTATTACTAATGAAAACGTTCGTAAATAAAATCAAACAGGTTTCGAGAAAGCCATTTAACCAAATAAAAGTAAAATTAATATTCAAATTTTGTTTTAATTATTCATGTACGGTGAGCCAAAATCAAAACCTACATAAAAAAAATAAGTTTTTTTAACTGAAAGTAAGGAACGACGTTAAAACTTAAAACGAACATAAATTATTCCGTATATGAAAGGGGCTGTCCCCTCATCAACGCCTCTCTCTTTACGCTAAAGTTTGACTTTCTCACAACTATATTTTTTTTAAACAATTAAAAACTTTAGCGTAAAGAGCGAGGCGTTGAGGAGGGGACAGCCCCTTTCATATACGGAATAATTTATGTTCGTTTTAAGTTTTAACGTCGTTCCTTACTTTCAGTTAAAAAAAAAATTGTTTTTTTTTAATTTAATTATAATAAAGAATGAACAACAGCTCATAGTAACTGAAATATTAATTAGTAGTAGTAGCCTTAGCTTTAGTAGCAGCATTATACAGTCATAGGAAGACCTATTTGACAGCTTCTGGCAAAGGTCAGAGGCGGCAAAATTGCCAAACCAATAAATGTTTGACTACAGTGTAGTAGACAAAAGTTAAAAGCTGAAGATCGTTTCATTGATATGCTTGGGATTAATCGGTTGAGACAGGGGATTCCTTTAATAGGTTGCTGGGCAAGCAACTGAAACATTAAAAGTCCTAAAATTTAGTTGAATTTCGTGGAAAGGTTCCTACACCTACGGACAAGAAGATGCAGTTGAAATTTAGCTAATTTTTTTGCTTACCCACGATTTAGCTTGTTTTTTAACTAAGTCAGGTTTTAGGCTCTTTTTCAATGTAATCACCTCTTTTGGCATGGACTCAAAACTCTTGCATGGTTTTGGTTTAGGCAGTATGAATAAGGCCTACCTTTCTGCTAATATGTTGTCAATTTGGAGTTTCATGGTTTAAGGGATTATGGGTCCAATTCATACCACCGATAATGCTTACTTAATTTACTTGGTGGCACAATCAGGACACTTTGACGGAGATGGCTATCTAAAAATTTTATTCAACTCAATAGCAGGTTATGGATTAGCCAGGGGTAAAAAGTAGCAGAAGAGGGCTAGTAAACCTCCAATCACTTTTGACCCTGAAAAAAGGTACCGTACTAGAACTTTTAATTCTTCATAGAATGAGTTTTACAAACTTCCATAATTTCAACAGTTCATTGCAATTCAAACGGCACTGTTGTAATATACAGGTCCAAATAAGAACAAACTTCAGAAATTGTGTTTACATTACGTCAGATTTGATATTTAATGGTTTGTGAAATTAGCAATTACAAAAATGGTACTTATCATACAGTATGAGGATCCAAAAAAACATATTTTTTTCCCATATGCTATTCAAGTTCCTCCAAGATTAGTCTCCGAATATATATTGCAGTTTGCCACCACTCTAAAAACCAGAATACCATTTGCGCTTGACTCAGAACAAAATTTTGCTGTTTTTCATCCTTAGAAAAAAAAGGAAAAAAGGGAAAAAGCTCAAAATACTGCTCAAACCACCCGGAAAACCATTGTGTCCAGTACCCATATATTTTTGACAATTTTTCTGTAAATTCGTCAGAACCCTCTAGAAGCTCGACTGAAGTTTGCAGTTTACTGGAAAAAAAAATAACCTTTCTTCCCTCTTTTTTAAATGCAACATGTGAAAGTTACAAAATGCATCCAACTCTGTTGAAAATAATTGTTTTTATTTCTTCTACATTTTGCTTGTTTTATACTGTACTTCTTATGAGTTATTTTCTCTTTGTTTTGGTTCAAATGTTGCTTTTTACTTTTTGCTCAAAATTTAGCTTTCTGATTTAATTCAAGTCCCAACAGCTTCAGGGCAATCCATTTCAAATTTTTATAGAGGCACTAAAACTAAATTTTTCAGAGAACCAAGAAAAATTGCAGAGAAGACGAAAAATAGTACGAAATTTTGTCGAAAAGTATCAAAAGATACCCCCAAGAAAACAATGCCTATCATAGCCCATAAAATGTGCTGCAATTGGTGTATTAGTGCCCAAAGCTGACACTCAAACAATGGGTGGCAGATAATGGATATGGAATCCCCAATGGCTCTGATAGCATGCTAACTAACGTGATCATTGATACAGACCAAGCTACCCTAGGCAAGAGACATCTCAAAGTGAGGCCAAAATTCTAGTAGAATAACAGCCCCTGGATTCTTTAAACAGATGGGCGTTCCACTGAAGCATGTTTCAGTACTGGCCATTCATCCCACATCATGAGGGCAAATGAAAACTCTCGATCCATCCAATGGCATGAGAACAGGATCAAGCAAGTGGAGTCAAGTTTTGTAATTTCCAGTATGTATACATTCAATTTAATTGTGGACGGCTATGAAATTTCTTTTTATGCAAACAGATTTTGATTATTAACAGAATCGAAGGACGAACCAACATATAAATAAATACAGTTTCTAAACCGTTTGTTCATTTTATTTACCATGGAGATTCTCTATGGTTTTCATGACTAAAGCACAAAAAACAGGCTTTTCCAGCCAGAAAGATTTGGCAGGTGGGAGGCCCTTGATGAAACTGTCTCCATTGATAGGAGTTGAAGGACTTACATCTGTCCGAAAGACAATCTAGCTTGATTTTTTACATATTTTATTAAAAAATGCTGTGATTATAAAAAAAATTTCTGGTTCGAATCCTTATTTAAAACAAAATTCAAACCCTTGAGCACTAGAAACAATTCCCTTCAGAAAGTTGAAAAACTTTTTCTTAATCTCTTACAAAACTAGGAAGACAATGGCATTAATTCACGAATATTTAGGAGGGTGGTGGCAAAATGTATTTATCAGCATTGAAGGGAAATGGGATTTTTTTTTTTTTTTTTTTTTTTTTTTTTTTTTTTTTTTTTTTTTTTGTCCAATGAAAATATATAAGACATCATTCAATGAAAAGAACGGTAGTTTTCGAAGCCTAAAGAGGAAAGGATCTAGGAGGCAAGCATAGATTCAAAGGAAAGGGCAGAGGCCAATCCCCCCCCCCCAAAAAAAAAAAATTTCAAAAATTATACCCTACTACAGCGTACCAAGAATTTCTGAAGCAAAAGTAATTAAGCATATCTACAATATAATTGTTCAAAGACAGTCAGTGTTATGAATAGAAACCTGAAACTTTTCTGTAATGTTAGAGAGAGGCCAACAGAGTTCAAACCTAGGATAAAAAGATTAGATGGTGACAGTATTGTGGCCAGCAATAAGCATGCAAAGGTTGATGTCACTTATCACTGCTCCCTGGAGATGGGACACAGACAAAATATACTCAATAGAGGCGTTCAACTGAAATAATTTTATCTCAATTAGTTAATTAACAAAAATCCAATAATCTTTCACCAGCTCTGCCTGATTATCTAAAGTACCCTGGTAACGATGTCAATTGATCTGCCAGCAATCCAATGTCTTTGGTTCATTGGGTGGCACTGAATAAGCTTACAATTGTGATGAAGATACCAGCTCTTCACCAAATAAAAGGATCACAGCTCCTTATCTCCCTTTGTGCCAAATGGTTTTGCAAGTAATTTAAGAAGCCTGTGTCACCTCACACCAACCGGGAGTAAAAAATTCCGCTTCTCAATGTCTTTAACCAAGCCTATGTCAATGGTTGAGTGGGTACATTTCACATGTCCCTTGACATGCAACCTGGTTATACTCCTTTTTTTCTAGTGGAATCTGATACAGGGCACCATAAGGCCAACTAGCCTTTCTGCCACACTACAATGGGTTCTTATGAGGGAATATTCATTTAGAGGTGCATTCCCTGCTGCTAGGGCCAGGTATCCCAGCTTCATTTTTCGCCCCTTTACACATCTGGCCTTTTTTTTTCTTGGCAACATGGTAAGGAGGATTTTGAAATCCGGAATAATGGATCAGGAGCAGATAAAGAGGTTGCAAAGATAATAGGTAACATTTTACGAGACCGGAAGATACAAGTTTGGCAGTATGAAATATGTGTTTCTGATTCCCAACGCTTTTACACGTCAGTGAAGAAGACCTGGGGTGAAGGCGTTTTGCTTAAGGTGACTTAAAAAATATATATATATATATATATATATATATATATATATATATATATATATATATATATATATATATATATATATATATATATATATATATATATATATATATATATATATATATATATATATATATATATATATATATATAAGCGCTCCAGTGCAAGGGGCCGCCCTAGTGGCGGACTTGCGATATTCGTTGACGACAGTATCGACTGTCGTAAACTTGAGTCGTGCGATTTCTACCTAGCAGTTGAGTTCCCTGGCCCCAGTGCTTTCACGCTGGTCAATGTCTACCAACCAACTAACATGAACACGGATCTCAGTGAAAAACGGTATGCCGAGGCTTGTGGTCGACTCGGAAGACTGCTCCGCAAACTGGGGAATTCGCGGATTTTAGTCTGCGGTGACTTCCAGTGTGACCTTCTCTTGAAAGGAAAGTTACAAGACGTTCTTATGACATGTATTCCGAGTGAATGTACTCTTTACACTAAAGATCAAAACTTTACGTTCATTCACAACTCAGGAAGCACAAGCAATATTGATCACGTCTTTTCAAACTTCACTATCCCCTCGCCAATGCAGGTGGATTCAGAGCATACAGCAAGTGACCATCTCGGTCTCAAATCCCGTGTTCCTTTTAGTCGCTCAGTGAAATCAAGAAATCGAGGTTACATAGAAAGACGCGAGTGGAAAAAGATTAATATTGATCTGTATCAGTCGACGTGTGACGAAATTTTAGGCAAAATAAAAGTTCCATTTCAGCTTCTGGTCAATGGGTGTGATGAAAAAATCGCACTCAACACATATTGTGCTGAAATCACCCACGCGCTAAAAGTTGCTGAGTCTGCATCTGTACCTAGTGCAGTTATTAAGAAAGGTACTAGGAAAAGGGGATGGAGCGACCATCCTTACGTGAATCATGCTAAAAGGAGGTACTCAGTGTGGCGCGAATCCGGCAAGCCTAGGTCAGGTGCTGTTTTCAATCTCTTTCGTAAAACAAAAAGAGAATACAAAGCATGTGTGGATAAGCTTAAAGTGGAGGAAGCAGAAACTGCTTCGAAAGAGGCTATCCGCGACCCGCAAAATATGTGGAAAAAGTTTTCAAGTAGTAGAGTGCAGCCAAAGCATTGTGCCACAGTACCTGAAGAACAGTTGTTAGAACATTATTCGAAGGTTTTCGGGTCAAAAAATATTCCTTTGGAAAAAGATTATGATGAATCGTTAAAATCACGTCTTGATTCGCTTCTGAAACAGAGAAATTATTTTGTGGTTTCTAAAAATAATGTTTCAAGGGCTGTTAGCCAGTTAAAGGGTAACAAGGCTCCCGGTCTTGATGGTGTTAGTGGTAATCATCTACGCAATTGTTCCCCGCTTTTGCTTCATCATATGCAACTACTCTTTCAGATGTGTATAGATAGTGCGACCGTTCCTAACTCGTTCTGTACCGGGGTTGTTTCAAGTATCCTCAAGAAAGGAAAAAACGCGAATGAGTGTGGAGGCTATAGGCCTATTACTGTCTCAAGTACGCTGAGCAAAGTGTTGGAAAGATTGGTTCTTAGCGAAATTGCATCGAAATGTGTTATAGACCACAGACAGTTTGGATTTCGAAAACATCTCAGCTGCACTTTTGCCCATAGACTTCTAAAGCGTATTCTGGCTAAGGCTGAACTACTCGGGTTGTCCGTGTATGTATGTAGTGTCGATATTTCTGCTGCATTTGACTCAGTCATCCAGTCCGCCGTCTTCCAGACCCTGCTAGATGCTGGCGTGAACACCCATATAGTAGCTATGTTATCCTATTGGAACTCTAATAGCTATATAAGAGTGAAACTCGGCCTTGAAAGACTTAGTGCGCCAGTTAAACTAAATAGAGGGCTTCGACAAGGCTCAGTTCTAAGTCCGATATTATTTAACACTTTGACTTCTAAGGTTACAAAACAAATCTCTGGTGGGCTTAGCCTTGATCTTTGTGATCTGAGTCTAATAAGCTATGCCGATGATTTTCTTATGTTGAGTTTTTCTCTGAGTCTATTGCAGAATAATTTAGATAGGCTTGTATCTGGCTATAGAGCTATTGGTCTGCAAATTAATGGTAAGAAAACTGACTTTCTGGTTTTCAACTAAACGAAACGGGATGCACCAGAACCAACTGTTTCAGTAGATAGCGCTACTATTGCACTGTCTTCGTCGCTTATATACTTAGGTCTTTTGTAGGGTCGAGATAAGAAAGCAACTAGAATTCTTTGCCTTGACACCCTTATGTCAAACCTACGAATTAGCTATGCTAAACTGGCTCCCCTGAAGTATTCATACAATTGGGAAATTCTGGCGAGGCTATATAGAGCGGTGGCACTCCCACATATTCTTTACCTGTCCCCTGTATGGGAATGGTTTACGGAAACAGAGGGACTAAAGGCTTGATCTGCGTTCTGTAAATATTTAAAATTTCTGTTATGAGTACCGCTGTTCGAGAGAAATAAATTTCTCTTGGACAAGTATCTTATTCCAGAGCCTCGTGAAGTTGTGGTAACGCAGGAAACCAATGCTAGAAAAGGTGCACTGGAGCACCTTTACGATTTCCTTCCGTTGCACGTCATGTACGAGCTGTGAATGTATATAGTGTATATAATTTAATCGTTTATTTTTGAAGTAATGTTTTTTTTTTCTTTTGTTTTTCCCTTACTCCGCCATGTTTTTGTTTTATTGGTGGGCTAAAAGAAACTATCTATCTATCTATCTATAATGTTTCTTAATTCCCCTTTCGTGGATCAATAATTCCTTGCCGATTATGCAAATCCATTTCTCAAAAATTCTCTCCCCTCAATTATTTAAATCAATTTCCTAGAAATTCTCTCCCCTCCGTGGATCAATGCATTGTCCCGTCAATGCGTATGTGCAAACTTCGTCCCGGAGTCATTACTCATAGAAACAACAAATAAATCGACCTTGAAAATGGTGGCATTGACCCGTTCGTGGATCAATATCCCTTGAATAAATTATGTACTTGTAGTATTGGCTTAGAAACAGCCCCTGATTGACTTTGAGAAGATACATTCTTTTGATAACCGAATCTTGTACGCGTGGGAGTCGTTATGGCCTCCCTACTCCTGAGGGCATATATGGTTCTTATGAAAGGAATGCTCGTATAAACTTCAGAGAGGGCTCATTTGATTGGAAATTGAATGTTCTAGTTTAAGTTTTGAGTGTCAAAAGATATTGGAGGGTAACCAGCTCCCCTCCCCCCAAACCATATTTTCCCAAATACACCCAATAAAAATTATAAGATAGCTATTTTCTTTAAAATAGTTCAAAGATCATATAACAAAAACTCTGTTGTCGACACAACCCCCCCGGGCCCGGGCGTTACAAGTTATGCCCTGGGGGCATATATGGGTCTTATGGAAGGGATGCTCGTATGAACTTCAATGAGGGCTCATTTGATTGGAAATTGAAAGTTCTAGGTTAACTTATTAAGAGTCAAAAGAGATTGGAGGGCACCTAGTCCCCACCCTCCATGCCCTTTTTTCCTCAAACCCATCCGATAAGAACTTAGAGATAGCTTTTTTTAAAATAGTTCAAAGACCATATAACGAAAACTCCGGGGTCAAAACAGCCCTCTAGGACCTGAGGGCAGGGGTTGTAAGCTCGTTCCCTGGGGAAGATATAGTTCTTGGTAAAGAAGTACTTGTAAAAAATTCGGAGATGGCTGATTGGATTGAAAATTCAAAGGTCTAGCCCAGTTTTTTAGAGTCAAAAGAGATTGGAGGGCAACAAGCCCCCTCCCCCCCCCCGCCCTTTTTTGCCCAAATACATCCAATTAAAATTTTGAGATAGCCATTAAGTTAAAAATTTCTCAAAAGTCAGATAACAAAATCTCAGGTGTCGTCACACCCCCCCCCCCGGGCTCGGGATAAGCGTTGTAAGTTATGCCCTGGGGCATATATTGTTCGTATGAAAGGGATGCTCGTATAAACTTCAGAGAGGGCTCATTTGATTGGATATTGAAAGTGTGAGCTCGCTTTTTACTAGTCAAAAGAGATCCGAGGGCAGCTAGTACCCCACGCCTTCTTTTTCCAAACCCACCTTATGAAATTGTTAAGATAAAAATTTCGTTAAATATAGTTCAAAGGTCGTATAATAAAAAATCCAGTGACAATACAAGCCCACAGGGCACAGAGGAAGGCATTCTAAGTTATGTCCTAAGGGTCTGTATGGTTCTTATGAAAGGGTTGCTCGTATAAACTTCATAGAGGGCTAATTTGATTGGAAAATGAAATTTCTAGGTCACTTTTTAAGAGTAAAGAGGGTTAAACTAGCGCCCCCCCCCCTACGCTCTTTTTTCCCAAAACCCATCCGCTACAAATTTTTAGATAGCCAGTGTTTTGGAAATTGTTCAAAAATTAGATAACAAAAACTCCCCCCAGAGCCCGGGGGAAAGGCGTTTTAAGTGTTGTCCTGGCGGCGTATATGGTTCTTATGAAAGAAATGCTAGTATAAACTTCAGAGGGGACTCATTTGATTCGTAATTGAAAGTTCTATCAATTTTTAAGAGTCAAAAGATTACCTTACCCCCCCCTCCCACACCCTTTTTTCCCCAAGGCTATCTGATAAAATTTTTATAATAGTCATTTTATTAAAAATAGCTCAAAAGTTAGATAAGAAAAACTCCTCTGTCGACGGTCCCCGCCAGAGCCCTAAGGCAGGTGTTCTGAGTAATGATCTAGGGGCATATAGTTGACCCTGAGTAATGCTCTATAGTTCTTATGGAAGGGATGCTCGTATAAACTTCAGAGAGGGCTCCTTTGATTGGAAATTGAAAGTTCTTGTTCACTTTTTAAGAGTCAAAAGAGATCGGAGGGCAATTAGCCACCCCCTCTTCCACGCTCTAAATGCATCAGATTAAGATTTTGAGATAGTCATTTTGTTAAAAATAGTTCAAAGATCTGATAACAAAAAACTTCGGTGGCGACACAGCCCCCCAGGGCCCGGGGGTGGGCATTTTAAGTTATGCCCTGGGGGCATATACGGTTGTTATGGTATTAAATAGTACTATTTTTGTCCAGATTATTAAAAGGGTGTATGTTGTTAAAAATTGATGAATATTTTTCTCCAGCATACAAATAGCAGGCAAAACTATAAAGTCTTAAAAAAACGAACAGAAATTTATTAAAAACAATTTTTCCACAAAATAAGTTTTTCAAAGAAAAGTAAAGAACTCCATTAAACAAAAATGAAGAAAAAATAAAATCCAAAAATCTACCAAGCGTGAAACTACCACAAATCAGCATCGATAAATAAATGAAACCCAAAACGTACAGAAATTACGATAATTAACCGATTTAAACTCAAAACGAGCAAAAATTAACATAAGTTGGGCGTAAAACCCCTATGCCTTCCCATGGCCAGAACATAATTTGCACTTTACTGAAAAGATACAAATTAATGTGCATTTTCAGTTTAATTTACATATACTGATATTTAGTAATCAAAATGTTAATACTATTTGATTTATTAAAGTTATGGCAGTAAAAACATTTATATTTTTTCAGAAAGAAAGGTCCTTTTTGGTTCTTCGAAGCCCCTTTTTCAAGGTTGATTTGAGTTCCGAGGCGAACATAATTTATGCAAGTTTTTATGGTTTTTGTCACTGAGAATGAAAAAACAGGATTTTTCTCACTTTGATGTATTTTCATGGTTTATTGATTCTAACGGGTCAATGACACCTATTTCAAGGTCGATTTATTTGTTGTTTTCAAGTGTAATGACTCCAGAGTGAAGTTTGCACTTGCAAATTAACGGGGGAGAGATGTATTGATCTAGGACAAGAGGGGGAAGTGGATTTCTGAGAAATTGATTGCGTAATCGAAGGGGAGAGGATTTCCGAGAAATTGATTGCGTAATCGAAGGGGAGAGGATTTGTTGTTTCCAAGTGTAATGTCTCTGGGACGAAGTTTGCACATGCGCATTAACGGGGGAGAGATGTATTGATCTAGGACAAGAGGGGGAAGTGGATTTCCGAGAACTTGATTTGCATTAATGAAGGAGAGAGGATTTCCGAGAAATTGATTACACAAAAGAAGGGGACAGAATTTCTGAGAAATTGATGTGCATAATCGAGGGGAATTATTGATCTACGAAAGGGGAATTAGAAATGACATCACTTGTTTCCTAGGAATTATACGGGGCTCTAAAAAGATAGAAATTCTATTTTTAAATAAGGCTTCCCTGATCTTTAGGTCAGAGCGATAAATTGATATTCAATCGAAACCATAATAGTGTAGCTAGGAACATCTTAGAGATGAAGAGATTAACGCGTGAAATGGTTTCCTAGGAATTTCAAATGTGACAGCGCAGGGATGCCAAAACAAAAGGAATACGTAGAAATTACGATTAGGGGATTATTTGGACAAAACCGTTTGAGACATTTTAGAAGATGACTTGGGCGAAAACGTTCGAGGCATTTTAGAAGAAGGCTTAGGTGAAATAGTTTGGGACATTTTAGAAGTTGATTTGGAAGATGATTTGGAGTGAAACTCTGTGGTCGCTATAATACACAAGCTTTATTTGAACAGTGTTGTGATGTCCCCTAACCCGACCCCAAAGGGCCCCCCTACCCCAACCCCAAAGGCCCTCCCCGGGCCCCTATTTTAGTTTAGTTTTAGTTAAGAGTTTAGAGTTTTTAGCTTAGTTTATGTTGAAGTTCTAGTTTAGTTTAGTTTTAGTTAAGAGTTTAGAGTTTTAGGATAGAGTCTTAGCTTAGAAATTTTAGTTAGAGTTCTAGTTTAGTTTAGTTTTAGTTAAGAGTTTAGAGTTTTAGCTTAGAGTCTTAGCTTAGAGTTTTAGTTAGAGTTGAAGTTTATTTATAGTTAAAAGTTTAGAGTTTTAGCTTATAGTCTTAGCTTATAGTTTTAGGTACAGTTGCAGTTTAGCTCAGCTTTAATTGAGAATGGAGACTTTTAGCCTAAAGTCCTAGTTTAGAGTTTTAGTTGGAGTTTAAGTATAGATTAGCTATAGTTAATAGTTCTGAGTTTTAACTTAGAGTCTTAACTTAGAGTTTTAGTTAGAGTTGAAGTTTGGTTTAGTCATTGTTAAGAATTTAGATTTTTATCTTAGAGTCATAGCTTAGAGTTTTAGTTTAAGATGTAGTTTAGTTAAGTTTTGGTTAAGAGTTTAGAGTTTTAGCCAAGAGTCTTAGCTTAGTGTTTTTGTTGAAGTTCTAGTTTACTTTAGTTTTAGTTAAGAGTTCAGAGTTTTACCTTAGAGTCTTAGCTTAGAGTTTTTGTTAGAGTTCTAGTTTAGTTTAGTTATAGTTAAGAGTTTAAAGTTTTACCTTAGAGTCTTAGCTTAGAGTTTTTGTTAGAGTTGAAGTTTACTTTAATTGTAGTTAAGAGTTTAGAGCTTTAGCTTAGAGCCTTAGCATAGTGTTTTTGCTGAAGTTCTAGTTTAGTTTAGTTTTAGTTAAGAGTTTAGAGTTTTAGCTTAGAGTATTATCTTAGAGTTTTAGTTAGAGTTGAAGTTTAGTTTAGTTATACGTAACAATTTAGAGTTTTTAGCTTATAGTCATAGCTTAGAGTTTTAGTTAGAGTTGAAGTTTAGTTTAGTTATAGTTAAGAGTTAAGAGTTTTAGCCTAGAGTCTTAGCTTAGAGTTTTTGTTTAATTTCTAGTTTACTTTAGTTCTAGTTAAGAATTTAGAGTTTTACCTTAGAGTCTTAGCTTAGAGTTTTTGTTGAAGTTCTAGTTTAGTTTAGTTTTAGTTAAGAGTTTAGAGTTTTAGCTTAGAGTCTTAGCTAGAGTTGATGTTTAGTTTAGTAATAGTTAAGAGTTTAGAGTTTTAGCTTAGAGTCATAGCTTAGAGTTTTAGTTAGAGTTGAAGTTTAGTTTAGTTATAGTTAAGAGTTTAGAGTTTTAGCCTAGAGTCTTAGCTTAGAGTTTTTGTTTAATTTCTAGTTTACTTTAGTTCTAGTTAAGAATTTAGAGTTTTAACTTAGAGTCTTAGCTTAGAGTTTTTGTTGAAGTTCTAGTTTACTTTAGCTTTAGTTAAAAGTTTAGAGTTTTACCATATAGTGCCAGCTTAGAGTGATATTTAGAATTCTAGTTTACTTTATTTTTAGTTAATATCTTAGAGTTTTTAGATTAAAGTCTTAGCTTAGATTTTTTGTTGAAGTTCTAGTTTAGTTTAGTTTTAGTTAAGAGTTTAGAGTTTTAGCTTAGATTCTTAGCTTAGAGTTTTAGTTAGAGTTGAAGTTTAGTTTAGTTTAGTTGTACTTTAGTTAAGAGTTTGGAGTTTTAGATTAGTGTCATAACTTAGAGTTTTTGTTAGAGTTCTGGTTCAGTTTAGTTTTAATTAAGAGTTTAGAGTTTTACCTTAGAGTCTTAGCTTAGAGTTTTAATTAGAGTCGAAGTTTAGTTTAGTTATAGTTAAGAATTTAGAGTTTTACCTTAGAGTCATAGCTTAGTGTTTTAGTTAAAGTCGTAGTTTAATTAAGTTTTAGTTAAGAGTTTAGAGTTTTAGCCTAGAGTCTTAGCTTAGAGCTTTAGTTAAAGTTGTAGTTTTAGTTTAGTTTTAGTTAAGAGTTTAGAGTTTCAGCTTAGAGTCATAGCATAGAATTTTTGTTGAAGTTCTAGTTTAGTTTAGTTTTAGTTAAGAGCTTAGAGTTTTAGTTTAGAGTTTTAGTTAGAGTTGAAGTTTAGTTTAGTTATAGTTAAGAGTTTAAAGTTTTAGCTTAGAGTCTTAGCTTAGAGTTTTTTTTGAATTTCTAGTTTAGTTTAGTTTTAGTTAAGAGTTTAGAGTTTTAGCTTAGTCTTAGCTTAGAGTGTTTGTTATAGGTCTAGTTTAGTTTAGCTATAGTTAAGAGTTTCGAGTTTTACCTATGAGCCTTAGCTTATAGTTTTAGTTAGTTGAAGTTCACTTTGGTTATAGTTAAGATTTTAGAGTTTTAGCTTAGAGAATTAGCTTAGAGTTTTTGTTAGAGGTCTATTATAGTTTAGTCTCAGGAAATAATTTAGAGTTTTTAGATTGGAGTCTTAGCATAAATTTTTTGTTTAATCTATGTTTTATTTTATTTTTAGTTAATAGCTTGTTGTTTTAGCTTAGAGTCTTATCTTAGAGTTTTAGTTAGAGTTAAAGTTATTTTAGTATTAGTTAAGAGTTTAGAGTTTCAGCTTAGAGTCTTAACTTAGAGTTTTTGTTAGAGTTCTAGTTTAGTTTAGTTTTAATTAAGAGTTTAGAGTTTTACCTTAGAGTCTTAGCTTAGTTTTAGAGTTGAAGTTTAGTTTAGTTATAGTTAAGAATTTAGAGTTTTAGCTTAGAGTCATAGCTTAGAGTTTTAGTTAAAGTTGTAGTTTTAGTTTAGTTTTAGTTAAGAGTTTAGAGTTTTGGCTTAGATTCATAGCTTAGAGTTTTAGTTAGAGTTGAAGTTTAGTTTACTTTAGTTTTACTTTAGTTAAGAGTTTAGAGTTTTACCTTAGTCTTAGCTTAGAGTTTTTGTTAGAGTTTTAGTTTAGTTTAGTTATATTTAAGAGGTTTTTACCTTAGATTTTTATCTTAGAGTTTTCGTTAGAGTTGAAGTTTACTTTAGTTTTAGTTAATAGTTTAGAGTTTTAGCTTGGAGTTTTTGTTAAAGTTCTAGTTTAGTTTAGTTTTAGTTAAGAGTTTAGAGTTTTTAGCTTAGAGTCTTAGCTTAAATTTGTTGTTGAAATTCTAGTCTAGTTTAGTTTTAGTTAAGAGTTTAGAGTTTTAGCTTAGACTCTTATCTTAGAGTTTTTGTTAGAGTTGAAGTTTAGCTTAGTAATAGTTAAGAGTTTAGAATTTTAGCTTAGAGTCTTAACTTAGAGTTTTTGCTAGAGTTCTAGTTTAGTTTAGTTTTAATTAAGAGTTTAACCTTAGAGTCTTAGCTTAGAGTTTTAGTTAGAGTTGAAGTTTAGTTTAGTCATTGTTAAGAATTTAGAGTTTTAGCTTAGAGTCATAGCTTAGAGTTTTGGTTAAAGTTCTAGTTTAGTTTAGTTATAGTTAAGAGTTTGGAGTTTTAACTTAGAGTCTTAGCTTAGAGCTTTAGTTAGAGTTGAAGTTTAGTTTAGATAAGAGTTTAGAGTTTTAGCCTAGAGTCTTAGCTTAGAGTTTTTGTTAGAGTTATAGTTTAGTTTAGTTTTAGTTAAAAGTTTAGAGTTTTAGCTTAGAGTCATAACTTAGAGTTTTAGTTAGAGTTGAAGTTTAGCTTAGTTTTACTTTATAGTTTTAGCTTAGAGTCTTAGCTTAGAGTTTTAGTTAGAGTTGAAGTTTAGTTTAGTTATAGTTAAGAGTTTAGAGTTTTAGCATTGAGTCTTGGCTTAGAGTTTTTGTTAGAGTTCTGGTTAAGTTTAGTTTTAGTTAATAGTTTAAAGTTTTAGCCTAGAGTCTTAGCTTAGAGTTTTTGTTAGAGTTATAGTTTAGTTTTATTTAAGAGTTTAGAGTCTTAGCTTAGAGTCTTAGCTTAGAGTTTTAGTTAGAGTTGAATTTTATTTATGTTTAAGAGTTTAGAGTTTTAGCTTAGAGTATTATCTTAGAGTTTTAGTTAGAGTTGAATTTTAGTTTAGGTTTATTTAAGAGTTGAGAGTTTTAGCCTAGAGTCTTAACTTAGAGTTTAGTTAGAGTTGAAGTTTAGTTTAGCTATAGTTAAGAGTTTGGAGTTTTAGCTTTGAGTCTTAGCTTAGAGTTTTAGTTAGAGTTGAAGTTTAGTTTAGTTATAGTTAAGAATTTAGATTTTTTGCTTAGAGTCATAGCTTAGAGTTTTAGCTAAAGTTGTAGTTTACTTAAGTTTTAGTTAAGAGTTTAGAGTTTTAGCCTAGAGCTTAGAGTTTAGAGTTTTTGTTGAAGTTCTAGTTTACTTTAATTTTAGTTAAGAGTTTAGAGTTTTACCTTAGAGTCTTAGCTTAGAGTTTTAGTTAGAGTTCTAGTTTACTTTAGTTTTAGTTAAGAGTTTAGAGTTTTACCTTAGAGTCTTAGCTTAGAGTTTTAGTTAGAGTTGAAGTTTACTTTAGTTTTAGTTAAGAGTTTAGAGTTTTTAGCTTAGAGTTGTTGTTGAAGTTCTAGTTTAGTTTAGTTTTAGTTAAGAGTTTAGAGTTTTAGCTTAGAGTCTTAGCTTAGAGTTTTATTTAGAGTTGAAGTTTAGTTTAGTAATAGTTAAGAGTTTAGAGTTTTAGATTAGAGTCTTATCTTAGAGTTTTTGTTAGAGTTCTATTTTAGTTTAGTTTTAGTTAAGAGTTTTAGCTTAGAGTTTTAGTTAGAGTTGAAGTTTAGTTTAGTTATAGTTAAGAGTTTAGAGTTTTATCCTAGAGTCTTAGCGTAGAGTTTTTGCTTAAGTTCTAGTTTACTTTAGTTCTAGTTAAGAGTTTAGAGTTTTACCTTAGTCTTAGATCAGAGTTTTTGTTAGAGTTCTAGTTTAGTTTAGTTATAGTTAAGAGTTTTACCTTAGAGTCTTAGCTTAGAGTTTTTGTTGAAGTTCTAGTTTGTTTAGTTTTAGTTAAGAGCTTAGAGTTTTACCTTAAAGTCTTAGCTTAGAGTGTTTGTTAGAGTTCTAGTTTAGTTTAGTTTTAGTTAAGAGTTTAGAGTTTTTAGCTTAGAGTCTTAGCTTAGAGTTTTTGTTGAAGTTCTAGTTTAGTTAGAGTTGAAGTTTAGTTTAGTAATAGTTAAGAGTTTAGAGTTTTAGCTTACAGTCATAGCTTAGAGTTGTAGTTAAAGTTGTAGTCTCAGTTAAGTTTTAGTTAAGAGTTCAAAGTTTTAGCCTAGAGTCTTAGCTTAGAGTCTTAGCTTAGAGTTTTTGTTGAAGTTCTAGTTTACTATAGTTTTAGTTAAGAGTTTAGAGTTTTAGCTTAGAGTCTTAGCTTAGAGTTTTTGTTAAAGTTGTAGCTTAGTTTAGTTATATTTAAGAGTTTTGAGTTTTACCTTATAGTCTTAGCTCAGATTTTTAGATAGAGTTGAAGTTTACTTTAGTTTTAGTTATTAGTCTAGAGTTTTTAGCGTAGAGTCTTAGCTTAGAGTTGTTGTTGAAGTTCTAGTTTAGTTTTAGTTAAGAGTTTAGAGTTTTAGCTTAGACTCTTAGCTTAGAGTTTTAGGCTAGTTAGAGTTGATGTTTAGTTTAGTAATAGTTAAGAGTTTAGAGTTTTTAGCTTAGAGTCTTAACTTAGAGTTTTAGTTTAGTTTAGTTTTAATTAAGAGTTTAGAGTTTTACCTTAGAGTCTTAGTTAGAGTTGAAGTTTAGTTTAGTTATAGTTAAGAATTTAGAGTTTTAGCTTAAAGTCATAGCTTAGAGTTTTAGTTAAAGTTGTAGTTTTAGTTTAGTTTTAGTTAAGAGTTTAGAGTTTTGGCTTAGAGTTATAGCTTAGAGTTTTAGTTAGAGTTGAAGTTTAGTTTAGTTTTACTTTAGTTAAGAGTTTAGAGTTTTACCTTAGAGTCTTAGCTTAGAATTTGAGATATATTTCTCTTTGAGTCTATTATTATTTACGAGTTTGTAGTTTTACCTTACAGTTTTATCTTAGAGTTTTAGTTAAAGTTGAAGTTTACTTTAGTTATATTTAAGAATTTAGAGCTTTAGCTTATAGTCTTTACTTAGAGTTTTAGTTTAGAGTTTTAGTTTACTTATAGTTAAGAGTTTAGAGTTATAGCCTAAAGTCTTATTTTATAGTTTTAGTTACAGTTCTAGTTTAGTTAAGTTTTAGTTAAGTGTTTAGATTTTTAGCTTGTAGTCTTAGATTAGAGATTTAGTTAGAGTTGGAGTTTATCTATAGTTAAGAGTTTAGAGGTTTAGCTAAAATTTAATTTTATTTTAGTTATAGGTAAGAGTTGAGATTCTTAGCCTAAAGTCTTAGCTTAGAGTTTAGTTAGAGTTGAAGTTTAGTTTAGTTATAGTTAAGAGTTTGGAGTTTTAGCTTAGAGTCTTAGCTTGGAGTTTTAGTTAGAGTTGAAGTTTAGTTTAGTTATAGTTAGGAGTTTAGAGTTTTAGCCTAGAGTCTTAGGTTAGAGTCTTAGCTTAGAGTTTTTGTTAAAGTTCTAGTTTACTTCAGTTTTAGTTAATAGTTTTGAGTTTTATCTTAGAGTCTTAGCTTAGAGTTTTATTTAGAGTTGAGGTTTAGTTTAGTTTTAGTTAATATTTTATAGTCTTAGCTTAGAGTTTTTGTTAGAGTTATAGTTTAGTTTAGTTTTAGTTAAGAGTAAAGAGTTTTTAGCTTAGAGTTTTTGTTGAAGTTCTAGTTTAGTTTAGGTTTTAGTTAAGAATTTAGAGTTTTAGCTTAGAGTCTTAGATTAGAGTTCTATTTAGAGTTGATGTTTAGTTTAGTTATAGTTAATAGTTTAGAGTTTTAGCTTAGAGTCTTATCTTAGATTTTTTGTTAGAGTTCTAGTTTTGTTTAGTTTTAGTTAAGAGTTTTAGCTTAGAGTTTTAGTTAGAGTTGAAGTTTAGTTTAGTTATAGTTAAGAGTTTAGAGTTTTAGCCTAGAGTCTTAGCGTGGAGTTTTTGTTTAAGTTCTAGTTTACTTTAGTTCTAGTTAAGAGTTTAGAGTTTTACCTTAGAGTCTTAGCTCAGAGTTTTTGTTAAAGTTCTAGTTTAGTTTAGTTATAATTAAGAGTTTTACCTTAGAGTCTTAGCTTAGAGTTTTCGTTGAAGTTCTAGTTTAGTTTAGTTTTAGTTAAGAGTTTAGAGTTTTACCTTAAAGTCTTAGCTTAGAGTTTTTGTTAGAGTTCTAGTTTAGTTTAGTTTAGTTGTACTTTAGTTAAGAGTTTGGAGTTTTAGATTAGTGTCATAACTTAGAGTTTTTGTTAGAGTTCTGGTTCAGTTTAGTTTTAATTAAGAGTTTAGAGTTTTACCTTAGAGTCTTAGCTTAGAGTTTTAATTAGAGTCGAAGTTTAGTTTAGTTATAGTTAAGAATTTAGAGTTTTACCTTAGAGTCATAGCTTAGTGTTTTAGTTAAAGTCGTAGTTTAATTAAGTTTTAGTTAAGAGTTTAGAGTTTTAGCCTAGAGTCTTAGCTTAGAGCTTTAGTTAAAGTTGTAGTTTTAGTTTAGTTTTAGTTAAGAGTTTAGAGTTTCAGCTTAGAGTCATAGCATAGAGTTTTTGTTGAAGTTCTAGTTTAGTTTGGTTTTAGTAAAGAGTTTAGAGTTTTAGCTTAGAGTTTTAGTTAGAGTTGAAGTTTAGTTTAGTAATAATTAAGAGTTTAGAGTTTTAGCTTATAGTCTTAGCTTAGATTTTTTGTTGAAGTTCTAGTTTAGTTTAGTTTTAGTTAAGAGTTTAGAGTTTTACCTTAGAGTCTTAGCTTAGAGTGTTTGTTATAGTTCTAGTTTAGTTTATCTATAGTTAAGAGTTTGGAGTTTTACCTATGAGTCTTATCTTAGAGTTTTAGTTAGAGTTGAAGTTTACTTTAGTTTTAGTTAAGAGTTTAGAGTTTTAGATTAGAGTCTTATCTTAGAGTTTTTGTTAGAGTTCTAGTTTAGTTTAGTTTTAGTTAAGAGTTTAGAGTTTTTAGCTTAGAGTCTTAGCTTAGAGTTTTTGTTGAAGTTCTAGTTTAGTTAGAGTTGAAGTTTAGTTTAGTAATAGTTAAGAGTTTAGAGTTTTAGCTTACAGTCATAGCTTAGAGTTGTAGTTAAAGTTGTAGTCTTAGTTATGTTTTAGTTCTAGTTTTAGTTTAGTTCTTAGTTCTTAGTTTAGTTATAGTTAAGAGTTTAGAGTTTTAAGCTTAGAGTCTTAGCTTAGAGTTTTTGTTAGAGTTGTCGTTTAGTTTAGTTATATTTAAGAGTTTTGAGTTTTACCTTAGAGTAATAGCTTAGAGTTTTAGTTAGAGTTGAAGTTTACTTTAGTTTTAGTTAAGAGTTTAGAGTTTTAGCTTAGAGTCTTAGCTTAGAGTTTTTGTTAGAGTTCTAGTTTAGTTTAGTTTTAGTTAAGAGTTTAGAGTTTTTAGCTTAGATTCTTAGCTTAGAGTTTTTGTTGAAGTTCTAGTTTAGTTTAGTTTTAGTTAAGAGTTTAGAGTTTTAGCTTAGAGTCTTAGCTTAGAGTTTTAGGCTAGTTAGAGTTGATGTTTAGTTTAGTAATAGTTAAGAGTTTAGAGTTTTTAGCTTAGAGTCTTAACTTAGAGTTTTAGTTTAGTTTAGTTTTAATTAAGAGTTTAGAGTTTTACCTTAGAGTCTTAGCTTAGAGTTTTTAGTTAGAGTTGAAGTTTAGTTTAGTTATAGTTAAGACTTTAGAGTTTTAGCTTAGAGTCATAGCTTGGAGTTTTAGTTAAAGTTGTAGTTTTAGTTAAGAGTTTAGAGTTTTGGCTTAGAGTTATAGCTTAGAGTCATAGCTTAGAGTTTTAGTTAGAGTTGAAGTTTAGTTTAGTTTTACTTTAGTTAAGAGTTTAGAGTTTTACCTTAGACTCTTAGCTTAGAGTTTTTGTTAGAGTGCTAGTTTAGTTTAGTTATAGTTAATAGTTTGGAGTTTTAACTTAGAGTATTAGCTTAGAGTTTTAGTTAAAGTTGATGTTTACTTTAGTTTTAGTTAAGAGTTTAGAGTTTTAGCTTAGAGTCTTTACTTAGAGTTTTTGTTTAAGTTCTAGTTTAGTTTTAGTTAAGAGTTTAGAGTTTTAGCCTAGAGTCTTAGCTTAGAGTTTTTGTTAGAGTTCTAGTTTAGTTTAGTTTTAGTTAAGAGTTTTAGCTTAGAATCTTAGCTTAGAGTTTTAGATAGAGTTGAAGTTTATTTATAGTTAAGAGTTCAGAGTTTTAGCTTAGAGTTTTAGTTAGAGTTGAAGGTTAGTTTAGTTATAGTTAAGAGTTGAGAGTTTTAGCCTAGAGTCTTAGCTTAGAGTTTAGTTAGAGTTGAAGTTTAGTTTAGCTATAGTTAAGAGTTTGGAGTTTTAGCTTTGAGTCTTAGCTTAGAGTTTTTGTTAGAGTTGAAGTTTAGTTTAGTTATAGTTAAGAATTTAGAGTTTTAGCCTAGAGTCTTAGTTTAGAGTCTTAGCTTAGAGTTTTTGTTGAAGTTCTAGTGTAATTCAGTTTTAGTTAAGAGTTTAGAGTTTTAGCTTGGAGTCTTAGCTCAGCGTTTTTGTTAGAGTTTTAGTTTGGTTTAGTTTTAGTTAAGAGTTTAGAGTTTTTAGCTTAGACTCTTAGCTTAGAGTTTTAGTTAGAGTTCTAGTTTAGTTTAGTTTTAGTTAAGAGTTTAGAGTTTTAGCTTAGAGTCTTAGCATAGAGTTTTTGTTAGAGTTCTAGTTTAGTTTTAGTTAAGAGTTTAGAGTTTTTAGCTTAGATTTGTTGTTGAAGTTCTAGTTTAGTTTAGTTTTAGTTAAGAGTTTTAGCTTAGAGTTTTAGTTGGAGTTGATGTTTAGTTTAGTAATAGTTAAGAGTTTAGAGTTTTAGCTTAGAGTCTTAGCTTAGAGTTTTTGTTTAGAGTTCTAGTTTAGTTTTATTTTAGAGTTTAGAGTCTTAGCTTAGATTTTTAGCTTAGAGTTTAAGTTTAGTTTAGTTATAGTTAACAATTTAGAGTTTTAGCTTAGAGTCATAGCTTAGAGTTTTAGTTAGAGTTGAAGTTTAGTTTAGTTATAGTTAACAATTTAGAGTTTTAGCTTAGAGTCTTAGCTTAGAGTTTTAGTTAGAGTTGAAGTTTAGTTTAGTTTTAGTTAAGAGTTTATAGTTTTAGCTTAGAGTCATAGCTTAGAGTTTTTGTTGAAGTTCTAGTTTAGTTTAGTTAAGAGTTTAGAGTTTTAGCTTAGAGTCTTAGCTTAGAGTTTTTTTTTTAGAGTTCTAGTTTAGTTTTAGTTAAGAGTTTAGAGTTTTAACTTAGAGTTTTATCTTAGAGTTGAAGTTTAGTTTAGTTATAGTTAACAATTTAGAGTTTTATCTTAGAGTCTTAGCTTAGAGTTTTTGTTAGAGTTGAAGTTTAGTTTAGTTATAGTTAACAGTTTAGAGTTTTACCTTAGAGTCTTAGATTAGAGTTTTTGTTAGATTTGAAGTTTAGTTTATTTATATTTAATAATTTAGAGTTTTGTCTTATAGTCTTAGCTTAGAGTTTTTGTTGAAGTTCTAGTTTAGTTTAGTTAAGAGTTTAGAGTTTTAGCTTAGAGTCTTAGTTTAGAGTTTTAGTTAGAGTTGAAGTTTAGTTTAGTAATATTTAAGAGTTTAGAGTTTTAGCTTAGAGTCATAGCTTAGAGTTTTTGTTGAAGTTCTAGTTTAGTTTAGTTTTACTTAAGAGTTTAGAGTTTTACCTTAGAGTCTTAGCTTAGTGTGTTTGTTATAGTTCTAGTTTAGTTTTGCTTTAGTTAATAGTTTGGAATTTTACCTTAGAGTCTTAGCTTAGAGTTTTAGTTAGAGTTGAAGTTTACTTTAGTTTTAGTTGAGAGTTTAGAGTTTTAGCTTAGAGTCTTAGCTTAGAGTTTTTGTTAGAGTTTTATTTTAGTTTAGTTTTAGTTAAGAGTTTAGAGTTTTTAGCATAGAGTCTTAGCTTAGAGTTGTTATTGAAGTTTTAGTTTAGTTTAGTTTTAGTTAAGAGTTTAGAGTTTTAGCTTATAGTATTAGCTTAGAGTTTTAGTTACAGTTTAAGTTTCGTTTAGCTATAGTTAAGAATTTAGAGTTTTATCTTCGAGTGTTAGCTTAGAGTTTTTGATATAGTTGTAGTTCCATGAATTTTTAATTAAGAGTTTAGATTTATACATTAGACTATTATATTAGAGTTTTAGTTAGAGTTGAAGTTTAGTGTAGTTATAGTTAAGAGTTTAGAGTTTTAGCTTAGAGTCATAGCTTAGAGTTTTAGTTAAAGTTGTAGTTTTAGTTTAGTTTCAGTTAAGAGTTTAGAGTTTTGGCTGAGAGTCATAGCTTAGAGTTTTAGTTAGAGTTGAAGTTTAATTTACTTTAGTTTTACTTTAGTTAGGAGTTTAGAGTTTTACCTTAGTCTTAGCTTAGAGTTTTTGTTAGAGTTCTAGTTTAGTTTAGTTATAGTTAAGAGTTTGGAGTTTTACCTTAGATTCCTAGCTTAGTGTTTTTGTTAGAGTTGAAGTTTACTTTAGTTTTAGTTAAGAGTTTAGAGTTTTTAGCTTAGAGTCTTAGCTTAGAGTTTTTGTTGAAGTTCTAGTTTACTTTAGTTTTAGTTAAGAGTTTAGAGTTTTAGCTTAGAGTTTTTGTTAGATTTGAAGTTTAATTTAGTAATAGTTAAGAATTTAGAGTTTTAGCTTAGAGTCTTCGCTTAGAGATTTGGTTAGATTTCTAGTTCAGTTAAGTTTTAGTTAATAGTTTAGAGTCATACCTTAGAGTCTTAGCTTAGAGATTTAGTTAGAGTTGAAGTTTAGTTTAGTTATAGTTAAGAATTTAGAGTTTTAGCTTAGAGTCATAGCTTAGAGTTTTAGTTAAAGTTGTAGTTTAGTTAAGTTTTAATTAAGAGTTTAGAGTTTTAGCCTAGAGTCGTAGCTTAGAGTTTTAGTTAGAGTTGAAGTTTAGTTTAGTTAAGAGTTTAGAGTTTTAGCCTAGAGTCTTAGCTTAGAGTTTTTGTTAGTTCTAGTTTAGTTTAGTTTTAGTTAAAAGTTTAGAGTTTTAGCTTAGAGTCATAGCTTAGAGTTTTAATTAGAGTTGAAGTTTAGCTTAGTCTTACTTTATAGTTTTAGCTTAGAGTCTTATCTTAGAGTTTTAGTTAGATTTGATATTTAGTTTAGCTATAGTTAAGAGTTTAGAGTTTTAGCCTAGAATCCTAGCTTAGAGTTTTATTCAGAGTTCTTGTTTAGCTTAGTTAAACTTTATATTTTAGGGTTTTAGCTTAGAGTTATAGCTTAGAGTTTTAGTTATAGTTGTAGTTTTATTTATAGTTAAGAGTTTAGATTTTTAGCTTAAAGTCTTAGCCTAGAGTTTTAGTTAGAGTCGAAGTTTAGTTTAGTTATAGTTAAGAGTTGAGAGTTTTAGCCTAGAGTCTTAGCTTAGGGCTTAGTTAAAGTTGAAGTTTAGTTTAGCTATTGTTAAGAGTTTGGAGTTTTAGCTTTGAGTCTTAGCTTAGAGTTGAAGTTTAGTTTAGTTTTAGTTAAGAGTTTAGAGTTTTAGCTTAGAGTCATAGCTTAGAGTTTTAGCTAAAGTTGTAGTTTACTTAAGTTTTAGTTAAGAGTTTAGAGTTTTAGCCTAGAGCTTAGAGCTTACAGTTTTTGTTGTAGTTCTAGTTTACTTTAGCTTTAGCTAAGAGTTTAGAATTTTACCTTATAATCCTAGCTTAGAGTTTTTTTTAGAGTTCTAGTTTAGTTTAGTTATAGTTAAGAGTTTGAACTTTTACCTTAGAGTCTGAACTTGGAGTTTTAGTTAGAGTTGAAGTTTACTTTAGTTTTAGTTAAGAGTTTAGAGTTTTAGCTTAGAGTCTTATCTTAGAGTTTTTGTTAGAGTTCTAGTTTAGTTTTGTTTTAGTTAAGAGTTTAGAGTTTTTAGCTTAGAGTTGTTGTTGAAGTTCTAGTTTAGTTTAGTTTTAGTTAAGAATTTAGAGTTTTAGCTTAGAGTCTTAGCTTAGAGTTTTAGTTAGAGTTGAAGTTTAGTTTAGTAATAGTTAAGAGTTTAGAGTTTTAGCTTAGAGTCTTAGCTTAGAGTTTTAGTTAGAGTTCTAGTTTAGTTTAGTTTTAGTTAAGAGTTTTAGCTTAGAGTTTTAGTTAGAGTTGAAGTTTAGTTTAGTTATAGTTAAGAGTTTAGAGTTTTAGCATAGAGTCTTAGAGTGGAGTTTTTGTTTAAGTTCTAGTTTACTTTAGTTCTAGTTAAGAGTTTAGAGTTTTATCTTAGAGTCTTAGCTCAAAGTTTTTGTTAAAGTTCTAGTTTAGTTTAGTTATAGTTAAGAGTTTTACCTTAGAGTCTTAGCTTAGAATTTTTGTTGAAGTTCTAGTATAGTTTAATTTTAGTTAAGAGTTTAGAGTTTTACCTTAGAGTTTTTGTTAGAGTTCTAGTTTAGTTTAGTTTTAGTTAAGAGTTTAGAGTTTTTAGCTTAGAGTCTTAGCTTAGAGCTTTTGTTGAAGTTCTAGTTTAGTTAGAGTTGAAGTTTAGTTTAGTAATAGTTAAGAGTTTAGAGTTTTAGCTTACAGTCATAGCTTAGAGTTGTAGTTAAAGTTGTAGTCTTAGTTAAGTTTTAGTTAAGAGTTCAGAGTTTTAGCATAGAGTCTTAGCTTAGAGTCTTAGCTTAGAGTTTTTGTTGAAGTTCTAGTTTACTTTAGTTTTAGTTAAGAGTTTAGAGTTTTAGCTTAGAGTCTTAGCTTAGAGTTTTTGTTAGAGTTCTATTTTAGTTTAGTTATAGTTAAGAGTTTTTAGTTTTACTTAGTCTTAGCTTAAAGTTTTTGTTAGAGTTGAAGTTCAGTTTAATTTTAGTTAATAGTTTAGAGTTCTAGATTAGAGTCTTATCTTAGAGTTTTAATTAGCGTTGTAGGTCATTTTAGTTTTAGTTAAGAATTTAAAGTATTTAGCTTAGAGTCATAGATTAGAGTTTTTGTTGAAGTTCTAGTTTAGTTTATTTTTAGTTAAGAGTTTATAGTTATATCTTAGACTCTTAGCTTAGAGTTTTAGGCTAGTTAGAGTTGATGTTTAGTTTATTTATAGTTAAGAGTTTAGAGTTTTTAGATAAGAGTCTTAGCTTAGAGTTCTAGTTTAGTTTAGTTTTAGTTAAGAGTTTAGAGTTTTACCTTAGAGTCTTAGCTTAGAGTTTTAGTTAGAGTTGAAGTTTAGTTTAGTTATAGTTAATAATTTAGAGTTTTAGCTTAGAGTCATAGCTTAGAGTTTTAGTTATAGTTGTATTTTAGTTTAGTTTTAGTTAAGAGTTTAGAGTTTTGGCTTAGAGTCATAGCTTAGAGTTTTAGTTAGAGTTGAAGTTTAATTTACTTTAGTTTTAATTTAGATTGGAGTTTAGAGTTTTATCTTAGTCTTTGCTTGGAGTTTTTGTTAGAGTTGCCGTTTAGCTGAGCTCTAGTTAAGTGTTTTTAATTTTATCTTCGAAACTGAAATCAGATGGATATCTAGATTAGTATGGAACCGAGTTTACGCTTAAAAGGCCGGAGTTTTATATTGGAGCTATAACTTTGAGTTTTTGTTTGAGTTCTAGTTTAGTTTTAGTTAAGAGTTTAGAGTTTTACCTTAGAGTCTTAGCTTAGAGTTTTAGTTGGAGTTCTAGTTTAGTATAGTTTTAGTTAAGAGTTTTAGCTTAGAGTTTTAGCTTAGAGTTTTAGTTAGAGTTGAAGTTTAGTTATATTTAAGAGTTCAGAGTTTTAGCTTAGAGTTTTAGTTATATTTTAAGTTTAGTTTAGTTATAGTTAATAGTTTAGAGTTTTAGCATATAGTCTTATCTTAGAGTTTAGTTAGATTTGAAGTTTAGTTTAGCTATAGTTAAGAGTTTGGAGTTTTAGCTTTGAGTCTTAGCTTAGAGTTTTAGTTAGAGTTGAAGTTTAGTGAAGTTTTAGTTAAGAGTTTGGAGTTTTAGCTTAGAGTATTAGCTTAGAGTTTTTGTTGAAGTTATAGTTTACTTTAGTTTTAGTTAAGAGTTTAGAGTTTTACCTTTGTGTCTTAGCTTAGAGTTTTTGTTAGAGTTCTAGTTTAGTTTAGTTATAGTTAAGAGTTTAGAATTTTAGCTTAGAGTCTTAGCATAGAGTTTTTGTTAGAGTTCTAGTTTAGTTTAGTTTTAGTTAAGAGTTTAGAGTTTTATCTTAGAGTCTTAGCATAGAGTTTTTGTTAGAGTTCTAGTTTAGTTTTAGTTAAGAGTTTTAGCTTAGAGTTTTAGTTAGAGTTGATGTTTAGTTTAGTAATAGTTAAGAGTTTAGAGTTTTAGCTTAGAGTTTTTTTTAGATTTATATCTTAGTTTATTTTTAGTTATGAGTTTAGAATTTTGACTTAGATTCTTTTATTAGATTTTTAGTTAGAGTTGAAGTTTAGTTTAGTTATAGTTAAGGGTTTAGAGTTTTAGCTTAGAGTCATAGCTTAGAGTTTTAGTTAGAGTTGAAGTTTAGTTTAGTTATAGTTAAGAGTTTAGAGTTTTGGCCTAGAGTCTTAGTATAGAGTTTTTGTTGAAGTTCTAGTTTACTTAAGTTCTAGTTAAGTGTTTAGAGTTTTACCTTAGAGTCTTGGCTCAGAGTTTTTGTTAGAGTTCTAGTTTAGTTTAGTTATAGTTATGAGTTTTACCTTAGACTCTTAGCTTAGAGTTTTGTTGAAGTTCTAGTTTAGTTTAGTTTTAGTTAAGAGTTTAGAGTTTTACCTTAGAGTCTTAACTTAGAGTTTTTGTTAGAGTTCTAGTTTAGTTTTATTTTAGTTAAAAGTTTAGATTTTTTAGCTTAGAGTCTTAGATTAGAGTTTTTGTTGTAGTTCTAGTTTATTTTTAGTTAAGAGTTTATAGTTTTAGCTTAGAGTCTTAGCTTAGAGTTTTAGTTAGAGTTGAAGTTTAGTTTAGTAATAGTTAAGAGTTTAGAGTTTTAGCTTAGAGTCTCAACTTAGAGTCTTAGCTTAGAGTTTCAGTTATAGTTGAAGTTTAGGTTTACTTTAGTTAAGAGTTTAGAGTTTTACCTTAGAGTCCTAGCTTAGAGTTTTTGTTAGAGTTCTAGTTTAGTTTAGTTATATTTAAGAGTTTGGAGTCTTAACTTAGAATCTTAGCTTAGAGATTTAGTTAGAGTTGAAGTTTACTATAGTTTTAGTTAAGAGTTTAGAGTTTTTAGCTTAGAGTCTTAATTTAGAGTTTTTGTTAGAGTTCTAGTTTAGTTTAGTTTTAGTTAAGAGTTTAGAGTTTTAGATTAGACTCTTAGCTTAGAGTTTTAGTTAGAGTTGAAGTTTAGTTTAGC
Organism: Artemia sp. Qi Xiang Cuo; assembly: GCF_049724085.1. NCBI lineage: Eukaryota > Metazoa > Arthropoda > Branchiopoda > Anostraca > Artemiidae > Artemia > Artemia sp. Qi Xiang Cuo. The sequence continues at coordinate 94,111,321 of NC_142796.1, forward strand.
AATAGTTAAGAGTTTAGAGTTTTTGCTTAGAGTCTTAGCTTAGAGTTTTAGTTAAAGTTTTAGTTCAGTTAAGTTTTAGTAAAGAGTTTATAGTTTTAGCCTGGAGTCTTAGCTTAGAGTTTTAGTTAGAGTTGAAATTTAGTTTAGTAATATTTAAGAACTTAGAGTTTTAGCTTAGAGTCTTAACTTAGAGTCTTAGCTTAGAGTTTCAGTTATAGTTGAAGTTTAGGTTTACTTTAGTTAAGAGTTTAGAGTTTTACCTTAGAGTCCTAGCTTAGAGTTTTTGTTAGAGTTCTAGTTTAGTTTAGTTATAGTTAAGAGTTTGGAGTCTTACCTTAGAATCTTAGCTTAGAGATTTAGTTAGAGTTGAAGTTTAGTTTAGTTTTAGTTAAGAGTTTAGAGTTTTAGCTTAGACTCTTAGCTTAGAGTTTTAGTTAGAGTTCTAGTTTAGTTTAGTTTTAGTTAAGAGTTTAGAGTCTTAGCTTAGACTATTAGCTTAGAGTTTTAGTTAGAGTTGAAGTTTAGTTTAGCAATAGTTAAGAGTTTAGAGTTTTAGCTTACAGTCATAGCTTAGAGTTTTAGTTAAAGTTGTAGTCTTAGTTAAGTTTTAGTAAAAGAGTTTAGAGTTTTAGCCTAGAGTCTTAGCTTAGAGTCTTAGCTTAGAGTTTTTGTTGAAGTTCTAGTTTAGTTTTAGTTAAGAGTTTAGAGTTTTACCTTAGAGTCTTAGCTTAGAGTGTTTGTAAGAGTTCTAGTTTAGTTTAGTTTTAGTTAAGAGTTTGGAGTTTTACCTTAGAGTCTTAGATTAAAGTTTTAGTTAGAGTTAAAGCTTACTTTAGCTTAAGTTTAGAGTTTTAGTTAGACTTGTAGTTTAGTTTAGTTTTAGTTAAGAATTTGGAGTTTTACCTTAGAGTCTTAGCTTAGAGTTTTAGTTAGAGTTGAAGTTTAGTTTATTAATAGTTAAGAGTTTAGAGTTTTAGCTTAGAGTCTTAACTTAGAGTTTTTGTTAGAGTTCTAGTTTAGTTTAGTTTTAGTTAAGAGTTTAGAGTTTTACCTTAGAGTCTTAGCTTAGAGTTGGAGTTGGAGTTGAAGTTTAGTTTAGTTATAGTTAAGAATTTAGAGTTTTAGCTCAGAGTCATAGCTTAGAGTTTTAGTTAAAGTTGTAGTTTTAGTTTAGTTTTAGTTAAGAGTTTAGAGTTTTGGCTTAGAATCATAGCTTAGAGTTTTAGTTAGAGTTGAAGTTTAGTTTAGTTTTACTTTAGTTAAGAGTTTAGAGTTTTTTCTTAGAGTCTTAGCTTAGAGTTTTTGTTAGAGTTCTAGTTTAGTTATAGTTAAGAGTTTGGAGTTTTACCTTAGAGTCTTAGCTTAGAGTTTTAGTTAGAGTTGAAGTCTAGTTCAGTTTTAGTTCAGAGTTTAGAGTTTTAGCTTAGAGTCTTAACTTAGAGTTTTTGTTAAAGTTCTAGTTTAGTTTAGTTTTAGTTAAGAGTTTAGAGTTTTTAGCTTTAAGCCCTTTTTGAAGTTTCTACCACCACGCGTTCTATAAAAAACCTTATATGCCCCCAGGGCATAACTTACAACCCTTGCCCCGAGGGCTGTGGGGGAGTATCCTCCTCAAAAAGATATTTTCTATCGGAAAATCAACTACGTTGAACAAAATGGATATCTCAAAACTTTGATTGGTGTGCTGGGGGGAATGATGGGCGTGGGAGGGGGGCTAGTTGCTCTCCAATCACTTTTGAATTTCCAATTGAATGAGCCTTTTTTGAAGTTTCTACGACAACGCCTTCTATAAAAACCTTATATGCCCCCAGTTCATAACTTAAAACCCTTGCCCTGAGGGTTTTGGGGGAGTGGCCTCCTCAAAAACACATTTTCTATTTGGAAATCAACTACGCTGAACAAAATATCTATCTCAAAATTTTGATTGGATGTGTTTGGGGGAACGAGGGGCATGGGGGGGCTAGATGCCTTCCAATCCCTTTCGACTATCAAAAAGGGTACAAGCCACTCCAATTTCCAATTGAATGAGCCCTTTTCAAAGTTTCTACGACAAATTCTTTGATATGAAGTACCCTGCTCTAAAGGAAAAAAATAAATAAATAGTACATTGTGCCAACATCGCTATTGCGCTGCCTATGATTTCAAAGATTTGAATCTTATTTTGGTTTGTGTGTAAATGATATTGATTATGTATAAATGATATTGAATATATTCAATGATATTGAATATAAATGATTATGTGTAAATGATATTGTCACGTAATGTGACGCTACCATTCCTGAGTCAGTGTCAGATGGTAATTTTTTTTGACTAGGAAGTTTTTTTTCAAAACGCTTTTTTTAACTTTCGGTTACAATGGGTAGTTGTTTGCACTTTACTAAGTTGCAGCTACTGCTGCAACCATTATATTGGTAAATTGAACAAATTTTTGGAAGTTGTGAGAGCCAGGTTACGATTATCTGGTTAGGATTATCAAAAAAGATGGTGGAAACTGGAGCAACTGCCCCTCCCAGATCCCTTTTGCCCCCCCCCCCCCCAGCTGAAATTTAGTTTCTTTCAAAATCCTGTCAAAACTGAGATAAGCTTGCACAATTCAAGCATCAACAGAAACAGATCAGTATTTTAGTACATATTCACCTATATAGTACTATAAGTTACCTTTATCATAGGCAGCGTGATCGCACTGCTTAAGTAAAGAACGATGTTGGCACAATGTATTATTTTTTTTTCGATTGGAAATTGGAGTGGCCAGTACCCTTTTTAATAGTCAAAAGTGATTCGAGGGCACCTAGCCCCCCCCCCCCCCGCCCATCATTTACCCAAACACATCCAATCAAAATTTTGAGATAGCTATTTTGTTCAGCGCAGTTGATTTACAGATAGAAAATATGCTTTTGAGGAGAACACTCCCCCACAGCCCTCGGGGCAGTCGTTTTAAGTTATGCCGTGAGGGCATATAATCTACTACGCTGAACAAAATAAATGATATTGTCACGTAATGTGACGCTACCATTCCTGAGTCAGTGTCAGATGGTAATTTTTTTTGACTAGGAAGTTTTTTTTCAAAACGCTTTTTTTAACTTTCGGTTACAATGGGTAGTTGTTTGCACTTTACTAAGTTGCAGCTACTGCTGCAACCATTATATTGGTAAATTGAACAAATTTTTGGAAGTTGTGAGAGCCAGGTTACGATTATCTGGTTAGGATTATCAAAAAAGATGGTGGAAACTGGGGCAACTGCCCCTCCCAGATCCCTTTTGCCCCCCCCTCCCAGATCCCTTTTGCCCCCCCCCCCCAGCTGAAATTTAGTTTCTTTCAAAATCCTGTCAAAACTCCCCCACAGCCCTCGGGGCAGTCGTTTTAAGTTATGCCGTGAGGGCATATAAGAACGATGTTGGTACAATGTACTATATTTTTTTTTCTTTAGAGCAGGGCCCTTCGCATCGAAGAAATTGTCGTAGGAACTTCGAAAAGGGCTCATTCGATTGAAAATAGAAAGGGCTGATGCCCTTTTTAATAGTCAAAAGTGATTGGAGGGAAACTAATCCCCCTCCGACGCCCACCCTCCCATTTGCCTTTATGTTAAAAAACTAAATGTTGCCTTAAGATTAAATAAAAATGCCCTGTATCAATGCTAATTCCTAATAAGGCATCTCAGCAGTATCCCAAAACGACAGAGGGTATTATGTTCAAACTTTCGGGGCCACCTCTGTTCTTAAAACTTAATCAAATCAAAATAGCTTAAGTGTGTCCAAGCTATCAAAGAAAGTAAACAGATTTTTCTGCGAATGGTATCAAGTTTTCCATTTCAGGGCAACTAGAGGAGGTATGAAACTAAATTAAACACTACTATTTGTGTCCTGATTTTTATAAGGATGTATGTTGTTAAAAATTGCTGAAATTTTTTTCCAGCATACTTTTAGCAGGCCAGACTATAAATTCTTAAAAAAACTAAAAAATTTAAAGTATTATTTTCTTTTTCTCTCAAAAGACTATGTCAATATAAAACGAACAGAAATTAATTAAAAAAAACTTTTTCACAAAATAAGTTTTTCAAAGAATAGCAAAGAACTCCATTAAACAAAAAATTAGCAAAAATAAAATCAAATAATCTACCAAGCGGGAAACTACCACAAATCAGCATCGATAAATAAATGAAACCCAAAACGAACAGAAATTACAATAAATAACCGAGTCAAACTCAAAACGAGCAGAAATTAACATAGCCTAAGTTGGGCTCAAAACCCCTATGCCTTCCCAAGGCCAGAACATAATTTGCACTTTACTGAAAAAAATACAAATGAATGTGCATTGCCAGTTTAATACACATAGCCTATACTGATATTTAGTAATCAAAATGTTAATATTATTTGATTTACTAAAGTTATAAAAGTAAAAACATTTATATTTTTTTCAGTAAAGTGCAACAAAGCAAAGATTGCTTTGTTGTTCACAGTGAAAATGTTGTCAGCATTTGGTGATTTTGAAGTTAATCTGCCATTTTAATCCACCTTAGAAATTTTAGTTGTGACTATCCTTTGTCTGGAAAGTCCAGAATCCTTGAAATATGCATGCCCTACTTAAGATTGTCAGAAACTTATGAAACCAAGGAGTTTAACATGTTTCACTAGCATTTTGGGTGGGATGGGGTCGAAAAAAAAACAGGAGTGGATTTCAAGAATTTCAAGAAGTTAATTTTTATTATTATTGACTTAGTGGAATTTACGTTTGTATGTAAGTTATTAGCCTCGTCCTAAACATGGGTAGGATTTTGATGGGGCCACTTTTGATATTTCTATGTCATACTTTAAGAATCAGCAGGTAATCAATCTACAAATTATTACCCTTGGAGAGATTCTCTTACCAATTTCATTGATCAATACTAGATATAAGAGTGGTCCTAACAAGTTCTATTAACAAATTCTACACTAAGTAGGAAGGGGATCGCAGAGAGCATTTTTGTATTTTACAACTTGGGATCTATTTGAAAGAAAACATAGACAAAATTTACTAAGAGAGGGTCTACTTTGAGATTATTCAGTGATAAATGAATTAGGATGTTGAGATCAACCAAGTCAAATGCTTAAAAATATGAACAAGGTGTGGGGCCAAGTGGCAGTTCCTCTGATAATGGAAAAATCTAGCATCTAGTGTCAAATCAGTTAAACTACAATTTAATAAAAACCTTTTTTTATGTTTTTTTTTCATGTGAAATATTATTAGGAATAATAATCATCAAAATATCTCGTTGTTGAGAAAGTACCCATAAATTCAACAAATGTTTTCATCAGAGAACCCTTGGATTTTGACACCAATTGTTTCTCATCTGTCTTACATGTTCAGTGAAGTTTTACATGTTCAAGTGAAGTATTTGTTCTAAGATGCATCAACAGATGAAAAAAAAACAACAAAGAGATATATTATTAGAGTTATGGTTATCATATGAAAATATCTAAAAAGAAGACGTAAGTTCAAATAAAAGGAGGACATTTGGTATTTTTGGCATATGTAATTTGTAATTTTTCTAAATTGTCAAAACATAAATGGTGCTGCTTTCATTTGAAATATCTTTAACAAAGCATGAAGAGACCTAGGTGCCTTGCAAGTTTGGCACCTAACATATCATCAAAAAAAATTCACAGCAAGTGCCTTCAAGCAGCATGCATTCCAGTCAGTAAAATCACTTGAAACAAACCTATTCAAATCATACAAAGTAATTACAAATCTGATTGACCAAGGACATTCAGTCAACCTACTGCTAGTAGACTTCATCAGTGAATTCAACAAGATACCCCATAGTTGACTGTGCTCAAAATTATCTGCTGCCAGCATCAATTCAGCCATGATAGACTGGCTAGTGAAATCTTCACCAGTCACAAGCAGAAAGTCAGTTTGGTTCAGATGGGTGGCCAGCCAATCTGTTCTGATGAGGCCATAGCAATGAGTCGAATTACACAGGGAACTTTACTATGCCCAACCTTTTTCTGATGTATATCAACAACATTTTCAATCATGTGGATAATAACATGCATTTTTTGCTGATGATGCCAAACTTTTTGGCATTGCAAACCCACAGAGCATCCAAAACAACAAAGACAGGCGACAGGGTTAGACTCAAGACTGGTTTCTTTAATTCAATACAACGAAATGATGTATGCCCTGGGTGCCTCTGGATGCCCTGGGTGCCTCTGGTGGCATAGGAGGAACTAAGGTCTATGGTCTAATGGTAATAACTATTTTGACTAACCTTAATGTTAAAATGTTATTTTGAAAACCAATTTTAATGAATTTTTAAAAAGAGCCTGCAACCCCTTGAAAACAGCATCACACCAAAATAAAAAGAAATACACCATCGTTGAAAACCCTTATCAGGAAAAAAGAAATTTTGCATGGGCAGCACCAATCTTTTTTCTTTTTTTTTGTGTTTTTTTTTTCTTTTTCTTTTTTGCTGCTGGCAGGGCACTGAAACATCATAGCCTAGAGAGATGTTTAATGGTTTATTTAAAAGCTAATTTTTATAGCTAATTAATTTTTAACTTTACATCATACTTTAAACAAGTTATGAGTTAACTTTAGGGTCCCTATTAAGGCCTCAAAATGGAAATTGATTAAAAGCAATTATTATGTTTATAAAGAGCACAAAAGAAGACATTAAGTGATGCAATCACTTTATTCCTAGCTAAACTATATTAAAAAATATAAATTTATCCAATTAAGGCTAATTATTTGCACATTATAGTAAAGTGATGGGGGGGGAGGTTAATGTGAAGTAATACACTTTTCAGAATCATACAAGAAAGAATTTTAGAGTTTTTAAAGTAGTTATTTTTATAGTTTTCCAGTATATTTCAGAACAATGGTTCTCAAGAAGGAAACATGCTAAAACAATAAGTGAGGCATTTTCAGTTTGATATTTTTAGTGTCAAAGTTGTATTTGTGATAATTTATCCTATGTTTTGATATACATCTCATATAAAGGGTATCAAACTTAAAAACAAATTAACACAATAGAATTATTACTTTATAATATGCAGCATGTTTCTATTAATCAGATTATCATGTTCCCTTCCATTGTTATACACATTTTTAACTTATTTTAAATAGTGTTTTTTCCGATATTCAGCAAAATCACTCAGGTTAAACTGGATATGTCTTATCTACACAGCATAACTGGTCTTACAATGGGTCAGTCAAGGGAAATGGTAAAATTCCCATTTATCTACTTTTTGCTATCTTGGAAAGGGGTTAGGTTAGGAAAATGAAACTTCCAGTAATGAATCCAGGGCCAAATACATACTCTGATAAGGTATTGTCAAGCTTCCATTTTAAGACTCTTCTGATTTTTAAGTCTTCAGAAATTTGCCTACTTGACAGGTCTATACCTATTGGAAATTGACAAAACAACATTTTACCTTAATTTTCAGTTATCAGTTTCTTTTTCTCTGGTTTTAGTTTGAAAATGCAATTCTTGTTATTTGAGAAGATTTTTAAGCCACATCAATGGTTTTCTCTAAATTTATCAAATGTATTTGCAAATTTTATATTTTATATTGGACACCTTGTATATTGGGATTGAGCAAAGTTGTGAAGCTGAAAAGTTTTTTTTTTTTTTTTTTTAATTCACTTAAGCAGAAGGTCTGTTTTGTAAGGTTTCAATTTCATAACACAAAGATTTTCAATGGTCACTGCCCTCTAGAAGGAGAAGGAGTGGAGTTAGGTACTTCAAAATACCTTCCCAAGACAAACTTTAATCTGCAGACCCATCCCAGAAAGTTTTGTTTTCCTAACTTACAAAACAGATCTTCTGCTCAAATAAAGTACAGGAAAACTGTTTTCAGCTTCATAACTTTTACCAATCCTGATTTATGAGGTTTCAAAGATCTGCAAATACATTGCCTAAATTTAGAAAAAAAAACATGTGGCTTGAAATTCTACTAAAATAAATTCTACTAAAATTGCATTTTCAGAACTAAAACCAAAAAAAAAAGTGATAACTGAAAATTAAGGCAAAATGTTTTGTCAAAACTTTAATAGGTTTGAACCTGTCAAATAGGCAAATTTCTAAGACTTAGAAATTAGAAAAGGATTTACATAGAAGTTTGGCAGCACCATCCCAGCAAGGGCACCGGCAGAAAATTTTACGGGGGGGGGGCAGATGCCAAAAGAGCAGTGGTGGCTGAGTGACAGTTTAGGTGGTTTAGGGCACCAAACTATGACTTTACCCCAAAGTGGACGAATTTCCAATCGATTTAAGATTCTGAGAAGCTAATTGATTTAAAAGTGTCAATGACTATATTATAGGCTTCCCAGTTGCAAAAGAAGTAATGCCACACAATGGTAGGACTGGATTCAACCAAGTTGATTCACTTTATTTGTAACGAAATTATGCTATGTTTGGTGATCTGTAATTGCATATCAGCTATAATGAAAGGGGTGTGAGTCATTGTTTAGGTGGGGGTAGGGTAGATTCCTATAAAAGTACATTTTAATGGGAAAACTGCTTACTCTTCATGAGACTTCAGATAAATATTGAAAGAGGAAGGGGAGAGTAGGAATTAATTAAAATGTTTCTCTATACAGCTAAAATGATACATTCCCATATCTACGACCACAGAGGTGGAAAAGTCAACGCAGGTCACCATCAGCCTGCCAGGAAATTTCTTTAGGGTGGCAAGTACTGCTAGGAACTTAGTTTTCAGAAATTTTCAATGGCAATGTTTTTCTTTTTCTATTTATATGAGGTACTTCAATGTATTTACAAAAAATGTATGGAATGTATTTATTGATAAGAAAATCCCATTATAGAGATTGTAATGGCTTCAGTTATGTAGAAGATCAAAAGTCTCACAGAATTTTCATCGATACAAACAATAATACTTCTTTTCATCCAACCAAAAATTCTTTAGTAGTAACACTAACCAGGACTTTTTACCAAAATTACTATCCATCACCAATTTTTTAAGTATATACAAATTTTATCCAAAATTGAAATTTTAAATTTTAACATAGGATTGTTGATTTACATATTTTAAAAGCAATTGACCAGGGATTTAAGGAACCAGTACCTCAAATTATATCTTGGTTTGGCCTGGGTATGATTTGGAAACAATCAGAAATTTAATTAAAAAAAAAAAGAGCTTTTCAACCAAAAGCAAGGAACAGATTTGAAACCTATGTGAACAAATTATTCTTTGCATGAAGGGGGCTGTCTCCTCCATAGATCCTTACTCTTTACTGTAAGTTTAGCTTTTTTCCAACCTTTTTAAGAAAATTTGCAATTGGAAAAAAAATATTTTTCAAAGCACTAAAAAACTTTTTTTAATGAGCAAGGTATCAAGAAGGGGGCAGTCCCCCTTACATACAGAGTAATTTATATTTGTTTTAAGTTTTAAACTTCTTCCTTTCTTTAGTTGAAAACCCTTTTCTGTTTGTTTAATTACATTTCATGAAACTGTAAAGTTTTATGAATGCAATACTTTTGGTAACTGCAGAAAAACAATCAATATTTCAATGACATCTGTTTGGATTTTAATGGGTAATCAAACAGTTCATGGTAACAAACTGTAAGTAAGGAGCAGCCCAGTTCAATAGTAACCAAAACTCTAAAAAATAGAATTTTGGTACCAATAGATACATCAAAAGAATTGGCTTATTATACTAATTCCAGATATATAAGCTTCTTTAAGTTTAGTGTTACCCATCAAAGGCTACAAGCCTTAGAAAATTTGTCTGATTTTTGGAAAAAGGGGGAAAGACCCCCTTGAAGTCACATAATTTTAATGAAAATCATACCATCAGATTAAGCATATCAAAGAACCCTACTGTACAAGTTTCAAGCTCATCTGCAAAAATGTGGAATTTGTTAATTTTTACCAGAAAAAAAATTATAGATGCATGTTTATTTGTTTCTTTCTTTCCCAGGGGTGATTGTATCAACCCAGTGGGCCTAGAACATCAGGATAGGGCTGATTCTAACGGAAATGAAAAGTTCTTGTGCCCTTTTTAAGTGACCATAAAAATTGGAGTGCAACTAGACCTTTTCCCACATCACTTTTTTTCCAAAATTGTCTGATCAAAATCATGAGATAGCTTTTTTCTTCAGCATAGTTGAAAGGCCCAATAACTATGACTTTGGAGATAAAATGACCCCCTACAGCCCCTGGGGAAAGGTTTATCAGTTATAAAAATAGCCCTTTGTTATATATGTTATTGGGAAGTATGTTTACACTTTTCAGATGGGGAGGGGAGGACAAATTTTCTACTGGGAGAATTTTCAATGGAGAGGATAGTTTCCATGGGGTGAAATTTTCAAAAGAAATTTTACATTGGGTGAATTTGCTGGAATTCATATATGAAATTTCTTTATATGTCTTGCTTCCTCTTTACCAATTCAATTTTACATGTGGAGATGTCAATTCAATTTTGCATGTGGATAAGGGTAATTGTCTAGGGTAAATATTTGCCAGAATTGAATTGTCCACAGGATATCTCTATAGGGAGGGGAACTTTCCATGGAGATTGAGCCAGTTATCCTGGGGCTTTTAAAAAAAAATGATCAAAAATAAAAATAAACAAGATTTTTCAACTGAAAGTAAGGAGCAACATTAAAACTGAAAACAAGGAGAAATTACTACACATATCAGGGGGGTTGCCCCTCTTCAACATCTTGTTCTTTGCACTGAAGTTTAAATTGCATCCCAATTCTTTAAAATCAATTCCTAAAGCACAAGGGTTGTTTAACTAGAACATTAAGTAACTTTTTTTAAAGTGCCAAAAAACCGTAGCTTGAAGAGCAAGGTGTTGAGGAGGGGGGCAACCCCCGTAATATACGTAATAATTTCTATTCGTTTTATGTTTTAATGTTGCTCCTTACTTTCAGTTGAAAAAAACTTTTTGTATTTTCTTTATTTAATGAAGCTTAGATACACAAATTTTTCTAAAGGCAATAGAAAAAGTATGTCAATTAAAGTAAAAGTATATAAAAATGAAAAAAGTAAGTAATTACAGAAAATACCAAAAAATAGCCTACTTACAAAAACTAAGATAGCCTATAAACTCCCAGCACTCAGTTCTGTTGAGCAATGTTGAAGCATTGGATAGATATTTTTTTAATAATATCAACAGTTTTGAACTTGGTTATCAAACCCCAAAATATTTAATGCCTTTAGACTCAGTTTCTATAAAAAGTAACACATTATAAAAGTAGTTTGTTTGAAGTAAAACATTATAACTAAGACTGAGAAAATTAAATAAAAAATTTTATTTCAAAATTTTTAATTTAGCTTTGAATGACAAAAGTCAGTACATTTGAAACCTTTGTGCTTCATAACTGTGAAAAATTAATTTTTTTTTCAAATTGACAAATAGATAAATACAATCACCCCTAGAAAAAAAAAATTGATGATAAAATACAAATAACATATCCATTCAGGATGAAAATACAGAAATTCTTAGCATTCTGTTCAGGGGAAATATTTCTGATTAAAGTGGCTTCATATATCAGCTTATGGGTACTCTTGCAGGTCAGAAAAAGTTGAGGTAAAATTCTACTTTAGTTACTTTTGGCTATCTTGGAAAGGGGTTGGGTTAGGAAAATGAAACTTTCAGGGATGGATGTACATGCTAAGGTACGTCCCGGGAAGGTACTTTGAAGTACTTACCTCCACTCCTCCCCCCTCTATATAATGGTAAATTACTGCACATTATTAGTTGTTTTAACTCATATTTCATCCTATATTACTACCATAATTATAAATCACTGTTTACCTTACACAACTTCAGCTTTTAACATTGTTCGTTAAAATATATTCCAAAATCCTATTTAAATCCTAAACCATTTAATTTCCTATCCTTGCTGACTATTGTTATGGTATAATAAAACCAGGTTTGTTGTGATTTCACAACTGCTTATCAGAAACCCTTACCCTTGAGGGTAGCAGGCACATGCCAAACACCTCTGTGTTGATAAGACCATTTAAACTGTATTAATTAGGGAAAGGATTTGACAAGAGAGACCAGTAAAAATAACCTAATCATTTTTAGAGGACAAATTGTGTCATGGGAAGATGTTTTTGAAATCCCTCTTCCACCCAAACTCAAAATTTTCTAAAATTCTACTTTAGAAGCTTTTAAAGTCTATCTAAAGTACTAAAAGATAGAGTGTTAAAAACATCAGAATCGACTTCAGAGGACATGTTATATCACGGGAAGATGCTTTGAAAATCCCCCTACCCCCCAAACTCAAAATTTTACAAAATTCTAATTTATAAGCTTTTAAAATATTTCTAAATCAATCATATATAGATTTCTAAGAAATTCAAAATCGACGTCAGATGTCACGTTATATCAAGGGAAGAGGTTTTTGATATCTCCCCTCCCCCAAAACTCAAAATTTTCAAAAATTCTACTTTAGAAGCTTTTAAAATATATCTAAAGGACTAATAGATAGTTTGCTACGAAAACCAGAATCGACTTCAGAGAACAAATTATGTTATGGGAATATGTTTTTGAAATACCCCTTCCCCCCAAACTCAAATTTTCCAAAATTCTACTTCAGAAGCTTTTTTAAATATTTCTAAAGCTCTATGACATAGAACGCTACAAACATCAGAATCAACTTTAGAGGACAATTTGTGTCATGGGAAGATGTTTTTGAAATCTCCCTTCCCCCCAAACTCAAAATTTTCCAAAATTCTACTTTCGAAGCTTTTCAAATATTACTAAGGCACTAATAGATAGAGTGCTAAAAACATTGGAATCGACTTCAGAGTACACGTTATATCATGGGAAGAGGTTTTTAAAACCCCCCTTCCCCCAAACTCAAAATTTTCCAAAATTCTACTTTAGAAGCTTTTTAAAAATTTCTAAAGCAATAATAGATAGAGAACGACAAACATAAGAATTGACGTAATATGACAAATGATTTTAATGTTATAGGTTTTTTTAACCTCCCGTCCCCCCAAACTAAAAAATTTCCAAAATTCTGCTTTAGAAGCTTTTTAAAAATTTATAAAGCATTAAAAGATAGAGCTCTAAAAACATTAGAATCGACTTCAGAAGACACTTTATATCACGAAAAGATGTATTTCAAATCCCCCTTCTCCCCAAACTCAAAATCTTCCAAAATTTTCATTTAGAAGCTTTTTTAAATATTTATAATGCACTCATAGATATAGTCCTACAAGTTTCAGAATAGACTTCAGAGGACACGTTATATCACAGGAAGAGGTTTTTAAAATCCCCCTTCCCCCCAAACTCAAAATTTTCCAAAATTTTATTTTAGAAGGTTTTTAAATATTTCTAAAGCACTAATAGATAGAGTGCTAAAAACATCAGAATCGACTTCAAAGGACACGTTATATCACGGGAAGAGGTTTTTAAAATCCCCCTTCCCCCCAAACTCAAAATTTTCCAAAATACTACTTTAGAAGCTTTTTAAATATTTCTAAAGCACTAACATCGTTACAAACATCAGAATCAACTTTAGAAGACAATTTATGTCATGGGAAGATGTTTTTGAAATCCCCCTTCCCCCCAAACTCAAAATTTTCCAAAATTGTTACTATAGAAAATTTTTTAAATATTTATAAAGCGCTAAGAAATATAGCGTTACAAACATCAGAATCGACTTTAGAAGACAATTTATGTCATGGGAAGATGTTTTTGAAATCCACCTTCCCCCCAAACTCAAAATTTTCCAAAATTCTACTTCAGACGCTTTTTTAAATATTTCTAAAGCGCTAAGACATAGAACGCTACAAACATCAGAATCGACTTCATAGGACAAATTATGTGATGAGAAGATGTTTTTTAAATCCACCTTCCCCCCAAACTCAAAATTGTCCAAAATTCTACTTTAGAAGCTTTTAAAATATTTCTAAAGCACTAATAGATAGAGCGCTACAAATATCAGAATCAACTTCAAAGGAAACGTTATATCACGGGAAGAGGTTTTTGAAATCCTCCTTCCCCCCAAACTCAAAATTTTCAAAAACTCTACTTTAGAAGCTTTTTAAATATTGCTAAAGCACTAATAGATAGAGCGCTAAAGATATCAGAATTGACTTCAGAGGACGAATTATGCTATGGGAAGATGTTTTTAAAATCCTCCTTCCCCCCAAACTCAAAATTTTCCAGAATTCTACTTTAGAAGCTTTTTAAATACTTCTATAGCACTAATACATATACTGCTAAAAACTACAGAATCGACTTCAGAGGACACGTTATATCAAGGGAAGAGGTTTTTAAAATCCCCCTTCCCACAAAACTCCAAATTTTCCAAAAATTCTACTTTAGAAGCTTTTTAAAATTTTTCCAAAATTCTATTTCAGAAGCTCAGAATCGACTTCAGAGGACAAATTATGTTATGGGAAGATGTTTTTGAAATCCCACTTCCCCCCAAACTCAAAATTTTCAAAAAGTATATTTTAGAAGCTTTTTAAATTTTTATAAAGCTATAAGACATAGAGTTCTAAAAACATCAGAATCGACTTCAGAGGACACGTTATATCAGGGGAAGAGGTTCTTTAAATCCTCCTTCCCCCCAAACTCAAAATTTTCCAAAATTCTACTTTATAAGCTTTTAAAATATTTCTAAAGCGCTAAGACATAGAGCGCTACAAACATCAGAATCGACTTTAGATGACAATTTAGGTCATGGGAAGATCTTTTTAAAATCCCCCTTCCCCCCAAACTCAAAATTTTCCAAAATTGTTACTTTAGAAACTTGTTTAAATATTTGTAAAGATCTAAGACATAGAGCGTTAAAAACATCAGAATCAACTTTAGAAGACAATTTATGTCATGGGAAGATGTTTTTGAAATCCCCCTTCCCCCCAAACTCAAAATTTTCCAAAATTGTTACTTTAGAAACTTGTTACTAGTTACTAGTTACTAGTACTGTTACTAGTACTAAAAGATAGAGTGCTAAAAACATCAGAATCGACTTCAGAGGAGACGTTATATCACGGGAAGAGGTTTTTAAAATCCCCCTTCCCCCCAAACTCAAAATTTTCCAAAATTTTACTTTAGAAGCTTTTAAAATATTTCTAAAGCACTAATAGATAGAGTGCTACGAAAACCAGAATCGACTTCAGAGGACAAATTATGTTATGGGAAGATGTTTTTGAAATCCCCCTTCCCACCAAACTCAAAATTTTCTAAAATTCTACTTTAGAAGTTTTTCAAATATTTCTAAAGCACTAATAGATAGAGTGCTAAAACATTAGAATCGACTTCAGAGGACACGTTATATCATGGGAAAAGGTTTTTAAAACCCCCTTTCCCCCCAAACTC